>NC_050511.2:34847227-35082227 GCF_012460135.2 Molothrus ater | reverse complement strand
TGGGGAACTTCCTTCAAATGATAAAAATGCCATTATCAGAAGCAGAGAAGGCAAAGCATATATCCCAAAAGAAAGAGAGAATGCTCTTTAAGAAGAAAGGCATATAATCAACATGAAGCAGGTATAATCAAGACAAGGAAAATTCTCATAAAAATCCCATATCAACACAGTTCATATTAGCACAGGATTACTTTGAACTGTGATTTAAAGATTGGGTAGAACTGAGAGGAACAGAGACATAGTTACAAATCAATCTGTCACACCAAAGCTGTGCCTGCTGAAATAAACACGGGCAGGAGACCTTTCTCCTTTTTAATACTGTAGTATATGGTAGAGATAATTCATGCTATATATGTGTATAAAATATTGTAGAATCTAAGGTATGTCTGTGATCACCCTGGCTGGGAGCAGAGTCTCATTTTTATTGAATTAGTTCCCGGACAACGTTAAGATAATATCAAGTCTGTTAACATATGAAAGAAACCTTCCTGGGCCCTGATTGATAGTTTCCGTGGAATGTCTGAATCACTCACAGTACCTGCACCTGGGAAGATTACATCTACTGTACTTAAGAACCAGCTACATACAAATACAGACTCCGCTGAGGTGCGGCCCGGCTGAGGTGCTCAGATATCCCTCTGGACACCTGGACCTACCTTTGTTTATTCCTGCACATGTATGGATCCAGTTCTACATGTGAAGAGACACAAAGGAACCTTTGGCCACCTCTGCCTCAGGCAGAATAAACTGTATATAAGCCAGCAGCGTGAAGCAGTCGGGGTGAACCCCTGGGGAAACGCTGGCACTTTGTCAGTCGGATCTCGGTTCACCCAGCGCCTGCACCCGCGGCTGACGCTGCCTTGGCTGTGGTGGTCTTTCAAAATTCTATTTTTTTAGTTATTCATCTAATAAATATTTGTTAATTTTTTTTATAAATTCGGCTGCCTATTTGATCATTTATAACAATACCTTTATTAAAAGTGATCAGCTCAGGTGGGGAAGAACCAACGGGTCACACTCACACCACTACTGCTCCCAGGAATGACTTGGAGTAGGAGAAAGAGTGCAGCTTTGTCCACTGATCTGCGGGCAGAGCTGAAGACCCTGCCCTCACAAGAGCATCAGGAAATCCCTTGGTTTTCAGTTCAACATTCAAGCTCCTCTGTCTAGCTGACTTCTTTTAGGTTAGAGTGAGGGGTAAAAAGGCCTTGGCAGATACTGGATTCTGTTCCTCACATCTAGTCATCACTTTGATTCATCAATTTTTTTCTACTCATAACACCTGCTAACACAGAAAGTTTCAAAGGATGGGTATAAATACCGGTATCCTCTGGAAAAAAAGATCACCACCTCTTCACCTTCACCATCCAGCCTATTTATCTGGAAAATTTATGCCAAACCCAAGAAATGAACCCAATTTGGTTTGTTTGGCATTTCTCTTTACAGTAGGTCAGATTACACGGAAGTAGTGTTGTAAACAATATGCTTGTAACTGATGTGGATAGTAAGTGAAAGTTACAGGAATGAAAAGACATCTCTCTTCAAGGTTAAGGTTTGAGTCCCCTGCAGATAGTCCTTGAATTAGCTAAGATTTTGGCTTTCAATCTTAAAATGAAAAAAAATAAATGTAAAACAAATACTACTGTATAAAGAAAAGTAGTGGTTTCATATGGTCTCTTTTTCTATCAGGGATCAGCTTGAGATTGTCTAAAAATAGAGGGTTTGTTGTTTTGGTACTTGTATACCCATACGGAAAACTGCTGTATTATAATATTTCTTTTTTTTTCCTCATAATTTTATAGCTTTTTAAAGGCAAATATACCTCACCTGCCTTCTAAGCTTTTAACTCTTCATTGCTACACTTACAGTTTGATAAATTTCCCAACAGGTGGTGTCCACAGAAGTTTTGTAAATATCACAAGAATTCAGAAGAAAAGACATTAAAAACTAAAAAAGTTTTAATAAAAAGCAACATTTGCCATGTGTTTTGTACCCTACTATTATTCCCACCAATATGTAAGTCTAAAAAGGGCCACCTATTATTGTAGTGATGTATCTAAAAAAATCTCAAGTTGCCTGTAATAATCTCCATTATGTATAATGACAATTTTGATAATAGTCTTTAGAAGAGGTAATGGCCCTGCTGAACGGTTATTACCTGTCTGTTCATGCTGGAAGCAAGATGCAGAAGCCAAAGGGGACAGTGAAATGGTCCTTGTAGTGCAGTCTGAAGGAATAAGAAATATTTAACAGAATGCAAGTAATAGACAAGTAAGCACCTTTGCTTGTAAAACTGTCGCAGTGATGCCGTAAGCCATTGTGAATTCTGTGAAATAATAGAGGTATAAAAGAGTAATTAATAATAATAATAATAATAATAATAATAATAATAGCCAAACTATCACTGTGAGAGCTATTTTAATTTTAAGAGTCACAAACTCTGACAGAAAATAAAAGGTCACCTGAATGTTAAATATGGTTTGGTACATTATAGAATGCTAAATATTGTTATACTCCAATTCTATACCATGCCGAAAGAGCAATATCACTTTAGTCCAGAGAGGCCTCTGCACAAATCAAGGGTCAAAAGTGTTTACACCTTCCACACAATTACTCAAAAAATGTCCCTATGTACAAAAATATGGGGTTGTAGAAGCAGAAAATAAGTCATGTCAGAACTGTAAAATCTCAAACTGGCTATTAAAACAGACCGAATTTTCTTGTAAATGAAGCCTGAGCATAGACAATGCACTGCCACAACAACATCAGGACATCAACAATTTATGTCACCTCTGCCCAGTCTAGAGGATCAGCTTTAAAGTTAACTTTGAATTCATATCCATGAAAATGGTAAGTTCTTCCAAGCAGAGATAGCCTTTAAAACCAGCACAGTGTTAAATAAAATTTGGCCCTGATTTCAGTTGTGACCTCTGGGATTTACCAAAGAATAAAAATGTTTGTAACAAATAAAGGGCCGAATTATTAAATTATTAAATATTATTCTGAACTCTTGCTTACAAGTACATTGAGACATTACTTCACTCAATAAGGTAGGGTTAAGAAAATGGAAATGAAAACAAAATCCTGTATTTGAAACTGAAGGAGACAAATGAGAGAATCTCAGTTTAATTAAAAGAAAGGTAAACACTTAGTTCAAAATGCAGGCTACCATGAATTTTGCATGGTTTATTCCATGTAGATTGAAAAATACTGCTGAACCATGGTATTTCAGGAACACAGTACAAAGATGTGTTGTATGTCTTTAGGTGTATTACATTTCTCCCAACACTTACTCTGTTTTCATCCCTCAGACGCTCTGCATGTAACAGGAAAAAGTGAGCACTCAGAGAGAAAGAGAGATCTCAGCCAGATCTGTGATTATTTGAAATAAGGAATGCCTTTAGCAGAGATTCCTTTTGTCAACAGACTATTGGGTTCAGGAAAACCCAGAAGTCCCAGTAAGAAAGCTCACATACCATAAATATTTTATTGCTTCCTTCTAAAGGTTGTTCAGGAAAGGATGAAGGAATGCCAGCTGCATGCACTCCTCTGGTGTCTTGTTGTACTTGTGCGCTGAATGGACACACTCCATCACCCAAGAAAAAAGAGTTACTAGACCAGACCAGTAGGCACTGGCAATCCTGGATCCAGGTTTCCCTTCTGGATTGGCTCATACTGTGACTCGAAACGAGAAGTTTGGTCTGCAGGGATAGTCATGATATCTCCTGCCGTGCTTTTCTCAATTTTTATTACATTAACTTGTTATCGCTAACAAAAGAAAAGGACAAATTACAATCAAGATTTAATATGTAACAGACATTTCATTTACTATTACAGACAATAATAAAGAGTAGTTTCCTCCATACTCTTCTCCCATTTTGACTCCTTTTCTGGTCTTAAATTGGATTCCGAAGGTCATCTCTCACTCTTAAATTAATTTCCCTCACTGTAGTTCTACAAGATAGAGTAGGTAGGTCTTAGAGTATTTCTTCTTGCTGTGTGAAAGAATTTCTTTGTTCTTGTCTCTCTACTTAACCAATTTGCCCTCTGCCTGAGAAGTCCATAAACATTGAATGTGTCTGATAAAGCAATTCAGGATGTCTTACAATGTTGATTAATTGAAGAGGTTTGAAGTTACATATTCTGAAAATACAGTTGAAACCCTGTATCATGATGGGGTTTATGAAGGAATAGCAATGATGAAAAGACAAATAACAAAATAATAACATATACCCTATAAGGCTGTCCAGAATAAGAAAGTGCTTTAAGGAGACCATGACACTTTCTGTCAGAAACAGGAAACTGCATGCACCAACATCAGAAAGGGGACTACCCTGACTTTTCTTCAATTTGCACTTGCTGGTCATTTAACCTGAATTTAATGATAGACACTATACTACTGGTCCTGAGTAAGACAAAAACAAATGCCTAGGTGTGACTGTGGTCACAAGGGTTTTCAGGATGAAGAAGAGACGAGAATGTTGACTCCATGATCAGAAGGCTTGATTTATTATTTTATGATATATTGTTACATTAAGACTATACTAAAAAGAAATAGAAAGGAAAAGGTTTCTTCAGAAGCTAGCTAAGCTAAGAATAGAAAAGAATGAATAACAAAGATCTGTGTCTCAGACAGAGCAAGAGCCAGCTCTGCCATGAGTGGTCAAGAAATCCAAACACCCACAGGAGACCAATCACCTGTTGTATTCCACAGCAGCAGATAACTATTGTTTACTTTGGTTGCTGAAACTGCAGATTCTCACAAGGAAAAATCCTAAGAAAAGATTTTTCATGAAAGATGTCTGCGACACCTAGGTAGTGTCTGAAATCTCTAGCACTTAAGAACAGAGGTGACTATACATACACAAGTACAACACAAGAAAATGAAAATGTGAAAAAGCAATTTGAAATTGTACAGCCTTGGACATAATTAATGCGATTAAATAAAAAATTGAATCTTTGTTACTACCATCACAAGTCAAAGAAACTTATTCTCACAGAAAAAAAAGAATTACAAGGAAGTATATAGGGAAGATGCAATGTGGAACAGCCCTAATAAGTTCCTAGTAGTCTGCATCTTATCTGGAAAGAGGTTTTTACAGAAGTAATAGACATTGTTACAGGACAAAATACAGGATTCTATAGAATTACAGAAACTGCCTTTCATTTGCCTCCTTGTCACTATAGTTTGTGAACTGCTCAGGCCTTTTCTAATTAAATTAGGCAATATATGACATACATATGAAAATTCAATTATATTTCTCTAATGGAGGATGGGGTTTGGCTTGTATCTAAACTTTCTTAACTTCTCTAAAATCTTTGCCTTTATAATAGCCTCCAGCATGTAATTCTACTGAAGAAAAAAAATCTGTGTTCATTTATAAATATGACAATTATATGTCTATAATTCAATTCGTCTTTTGATATTAAACACCAAGCCATCTCAGATATCCCATGAAATGGAAACATTCTTGTGAAGAATACAAAACCTTTACAAAGGCCCTTTCAAACTTTCATCTAATCTGAAAGAAAAAAAAATCTGTGATAATTTCAAAAAGATAAGGTTAAAAGCATGCTCATAAATAAAAATAAATAAGTAAATAAATAGACAGAGTACTTAAACATTATGAAAGAGAGAAAATAAAATTATTTTAAACTCATTCTTTTAGTGCATTTAAGCTTAAGATATAAATGTTAAAATTTTGCTTGTAAATGTTATTTACCAAAGAGACTACACCAGATCCTTTTTGTTACTCTTTAATGACAATTTTGCTTTTAAAAATCATAGACAAGAAAGTATTTTTATATTAGATTTTTTCCCTTTTCTTCCTTTTTTTAAATATATCTTTTCAGGAAAAGGAAGGTGTTTCAACAACATTTTCTGCTTATACGCTTTCTGAGCTGACCTTCCCAAGTACTTCATAGGCTCAGGTTCATATCCTTGCCACAGACCTCATTGGACAGGCTGTACTTAGCTTCATGGTTTAGCCGTTTGTAACACTGTAGTAGTACTCTGCTGTTTTTCAGGTTTCTCAGCCCTGCAGGACTGCAGTGTCCTCCTGTGCTGTGAGACCAGCAGCCAGACACCGCCACCTCCAAGGCACTTCAAGATTCTCAAGGTTTCCTAGTTACCTATGCAGCACAGGAATTTCTTAGCCTGGTGTGCTGTAGAGAAAGCCAGTTCTGTACGAAAATGGGGCATAGAAAGGCTGGGTAACCCCACATGCTGCCGCATAATGTCTATATTGCGCATTCTTGCTCTGCCAGCTTCATCCATTGACCATTACATGCACCAGAGCCAAGACCTAATTAGGAGGCAGCATCTCAGTGCTTGGGGAAGTCTGGACTTTTCACAGCTGAAAACAACAGATAATTATCAGTCAGCAGAGAGCTGAATGTTCCAGAAATACATTTGTTTCAAACGCTTAGTATATATGAGTCACACACAAGCTGACAGGATGGCCTGCTCCAAGATCTGTCACTCCACTCTTACCACTTCTTGCTATTTATGTGTTTTCCCACTTATGGAACCATTCTGTTAACCATCTTTGAGGTAGGTTCATGATGAACAAATATTAAAACTGCATAATCCCAGAATGATTGAAATTGGAAGGGATGTCTGGAGATCAGCTGGGTCACCACCTTGCTCAAGCTGGACTTCTTGGTCAGTTGTGCAAGACTATGTGCCGAGGACTTTTGAATAACTTCAAATAAATGGGTACCAAAATACACAGACTTTATATTCTTGTAGAACATGGGGGTTCTGGAGGACACAGGAAGGAATAGTGTGATTTCTTTTATATGGCTATAACCACGTGTCTGTTCATGTAAAAGGTACTGATGATTTGTAAAAGATGTAAGGCTCCTAAACATTTAATGAAGCAACCAAACTACCTTCTCTGCAAAATTTAAAAACAGCTAAGAGAACTATATGATCTCTGCCAGTTTTGCCTGTAGCAGAGGACACATAACGCCCACAAAAGGATCAGGCTCCTAGGTGAAGAAGAGCAGGAAAGGAAAGGAAACAGTAGACTATCAATTAACACAGGCATACAGAATAGGCCTTCTCAGCCTAAATAGATATATTTGAACACGTTTTATACCAAACTTACCCATTTTGGATTACAATAAAAACAAACATTAAAAATTTAATTATAATTAATTGTAATTCATATAAATTTTAAATTACATTTGAAGTGCATAATGAGTAGAAGAAATACACATTGATAAAATCAGAGATTATAGTGTAGAGTCAAACTTGATTCTTACAAATAAGTGTCAAACGTTCATTCTGTGAAAAAGGCTCAAGAATCTGTTCTCTCAGTTGGTCAAATACATTCATTTCAGATCTTGATAAAAAGGTTTTAAAGTCTTACTGAAATCAGAAAACAAGTAATAAAAAAATTACAAAATGGTAGTTCTGTGTTCAATAATATCATTCTTATTTTCTCTTTCCTTTTCTCACTCTTTTTAAATCCCAGATCATATAAGCTTTTTAATTCACTCTGATCAATATAATACATGAGCTTGTCTTTTGTCTACTTTTTTGGCAGCAACAAAGAATTACTGTAATGAAATAATTTCTGGCTGGCAATGTGCCCAGGAAACTTGTGGAACCATTGTGACTGGTTTACGTTCATTCCTCACAACAGCCATTTGAGTACAAAGCCCTGGGATGATAATTTATTTCTCCTGCAGTTTTATGATATTTCAATGGCCTGAAATATCCTACATGATGGTTACTTGCATCATTATGGGTCTGCCATAAATGATGCAAATTGCCATAAAGCATGGGGAAAGCCCTATATCACATCTTTATCTAGATTTGTCACTGATGACATTTGGGTTTGTTCATGGTAATTCTATTCATTTAGCTGCAGAAAAACACCCTCTTCTTGTCAGACAAGACATTTCTTGACAAGATATTTGGGATTTCTGCTGCATATTAAATGGGACAAAGAACCAGAATCATTTTTCCAGAGCACTGAGTGCCAGCTCAGTAGTAAAAAAAAAACTCACATGGATTTTCATAATGCATACTTCCAGATAAAGAGAACCACCTTTTGGTGGGTTTTTGGGTTTTTGTCCTTTGCTGTGTAACGCCCATTACAACCAGAATAACTAACCTAATCCCTATTCCTGTTTCTATTACTACACCTTTAGGAAAGGGAGTTGCCCCTGTCTAAATCTTGGTACGGAAGATTGTCTATCTCATTTACTGCCTAAGTGTCAGAATTTGAAGTATCAAGCATATGAGACACTTTGAAGGAAAATACAGGAAATTTGTAAATAGATAACTGCATTTCTGTTTGGTGATTGCTGTCTGTGAGAAAAGGCAGTCTGTCCCATGGATGTAGGGGCTTGCCTGTCATTCCAGCTGTCACATTTATGGAGGGCAAAGTCTGTGCTCATTTTTGTTATCTTGAAACTGTTAATAATTATTCTTATACCAACAATAACCAACTCTGTTAATAATAATAATTAACTTGGTTAATCTCTGATCTCATGTTCAGATTTAAAGCAAAAGTTGGTCCAATATGAATGGAGTTACCTGAGAGCATCCCCAGTAAAACTGAGAGCAAAATTGGAACAAACATGTGTAGATAGTACAGCACTAGTAACATAACCGTCCTTTACAAGGAGAAGTACTAATTAGCAAATAGCACAAATATTCTGATTTACAACAAGAAAGTTACACAACCTTGTGATGACACTTTTATCCAAATGGAATACTATTCATACCACTAGAGCCCCGATATTCTGAGCTACATACACTGATGTGAATCTGCACTAACTTCCTTGAAATCAACAAGGCAGTACAGGTTTATGACAGTATAGTGGAGATAAGGATCTGGCCCAGGATTTTGGCAGAGGGTCTAAATATCTCCTCTGAAATCATGCCTGGACATCAAAAACAAATCTCAGGAAAAGATATAAAATTGAAAGCTTGTTCCAATTCTCAAATGTATGTGGTTGTTTAAGGATGTCCAAATTACTTTCTAGCTTTCTTATTGTATCTTCAGACATAAAAATACTTTTAGCACACTTACAAGATTAATTTAGTACAGTTTAGCATCATTCTCAAAAACAGCTGTCAATTGTCTGCAGTCTGAATAACTTTGTCAGTTATGGTGTAATTAAAGAAAGTAGTATCCAATGAAACAGTTATTTAGTAAAAGAAAGGTACTGAGCTAATAATGGTTATCAGGGAGTAAGTCTATCTAGATATCTCATCAGTGATGCTCTCTGTTCTTTGCCTGATAATACCTTACAGTGGGATTACAGTACACCATCTTAGCACATTTCTACTTCACTATTCATAGAGTTGCTGACCTCCCATTGAGGACTAGTGATGTTCAGTTCTGTAAGTTGCTAACTAATTTGCCAAAACATCTAATTTTGTGAGTCATCATCCCTACTCATTGTACTGCTTTGAGCTGTATTTTGGTAAAATCCCTGACTGTTAAAAGAATGTTACTTCAGTTTTACGTCACAGTGAATGCAATTAATTCATTGTTTGCAAAGAAGTACCATACTTCCCTTAAGCCTGCAGGACAAGTCACATGTGAAACATAATAATAGTAGCAGAATAAACAAAAAAATCATGACTCATCACCAGGCTGACAGAGAGAATAAGAGACCTCCCATTTCCCAGCAGAGAACCCATTCAATGATCCTTAAAGAGCAAAAATTCCTAGTTGTGTCCTTGCATCTTATAGATACAAATCCACCAGCGCATATGTAGGTTTTAAAATGCTGATTACAGATTTGTAATCATTCAGTAATTTTGATTTCCTTGAACATTAGTTCAGTTGTACTGAACTAATTCTGTTTAGTAAGTAATTGCCAGGAGGAAACACTGTGTTTTCAGTGCTTCTTCCTACAAATATCAGATGACGTATGCAGAAAGTTTTCAGTGATGGAGACCAGGTGAACTGCTGAAAGCAATGGCCCTCATTTTACTATCATGAGAACTGAATAATGCAAATGCAGCAGTGAGTAGGAGTCCTCACATTTCTTAAATATTCTGGGAAAAAGATAATCAGAACCAAGAGAGTCAGACAAAATTCCTTCTTGTTCTTTGAATATCTCATTTCAAAATACCTTTAGCACTGACAATAATATACAAGGGAATGCAGCAAAGGAACTATTTTTGTCAGTAGCAATAATAGAAACATAAACAGGGAAGTGCTGATATGTTGTCCTACACTGTAGCTCTGAGATATATGCTAGCTTAATTTATGTATCCTGCTTCTATTTCATAGCTTCTTCAGGAGAGAACTGCCCACAAAGCAGCCTTGTGAAAGGCTCCAGTCAACATCAGCCCTTCTGAAGGCTTAGCAAAGACACCAGGGTAGAGAGTCATACTCAAAAATTTCCCATTTGGAGCATTTTCTGTGGGACAAACAAAAAAAAACCAAACAAACAAACAAAAAAAAATTTAAAAGCCAAGAAAGCTAGAGAATAAGCCTTTTAAGATGAAGTTATCTTCCTCTTATTGTATCATTATCAGAGGCTCTTCTAAAAGGAGAAGTGCTGTGGTATCTTCCTTGAGGAGATTGAAAGGAAGTGCACAGGAAGTCTCTAAAGCAGATCTCTAAAAATCCCAAATTCAAATTCAAACTAGAAATGTCCCTCTGGGGTCTAGCATGAGTGAAAACCCCTCAGGATTCAAATTCATGTCCTAACAGTGTGAAGAGGACGCCTGACACAATATGGAACTAGAAATGAAGTCATCAGACAGGAGCTGTGAAGCAGAATCTGATTTATAACTAAGGGACAAATATGTTACAGACTATTTCTGGATTATTCTGGAGCTTCCAGAAGGGTGGTGTAGTAGATCTTCTCTGACTTGCCCAGAGCAAAATGGATTTGCCTAACACCAAAGAACTACGCATGAGGGCAAGGTGGTAAAAAACGCAATAGCAATGTACAATCTTCTTTCCCTATGTGCAATAAAGATTCAGACACAGCTTTCAGATGGGCAGAATATGACTTACCAGTTTCTGTAGTGGGTAGCTTCTACAAACATTACAGATGTTCCATTAACAAGACAAAACCCTCTTTATAATATCCAGATAACAAAAATTAGAAGATAACATTCACAGGCATTAGAAACAAGCAGCATCCATCCAGAGTAAAGATAAGCTGTTTATATTTGCAGTCAAAGTTAAGAACTTTTTTACTGCTGTTCGAAGAGCATTGGTGCACTCAAACTGTGAAACACATTTGAAAGACCCAGGCATCACTTCTTTTCATGTTTTCTGAATGATGTGATCTCTGAAGAAAATCATAGATCTACAGAATCATGGAAGGTTTGGACTGACAGGAAACTTAGAGGCCAACTATTTCCAAACCCTTTGCCATGAATAGGGATATTTTTCACTAGACCCAGCTGCTCAAAACATTGTCCAACCTGGCCCTGAACACTTTCAGGGACGGGGCATCCACAGCTTCTCTGGGCAACCCATTCCAGTGCCTCAATACCCTTACACTGAAGAAGTTTTTCCTAACCTGTAATCTAAATCTGCCCACTTTCAGTGTGAATTCATTCCCCCTATCCTGTCTCTGCAAGTCCTTGGAAAACATCTTAATCAATTTTTCCTGCAGACTCCCTTCAGGTAATGGAAGGCCTCAACTAAGTCACCCAAAGCCTAATCAGAACAATGGAGCTCTTAAAAATCAGGCAAATCTAGGATATTAGTTGGAGATAAAGTAAGATATTAACATAAAATCCCAAAATAACTTGTGTATCTGATCTGCTTAGCAAGTGCTCTGTGAAAACATCTGTCTATATTTTGCATCACACCAATTACCTTATATCTGATTAATAAGGAATAAATAAATATAAAGCTATAAATCATCACATTGGCAACTGTAACAGTAATGCAAGGACTGAATCCATACATTAATAGTAGATTACTGCCTCTTTCTTCAATTCTTTTCCCAGACCAAATGAAAAGCATCCTGAATTCAGGAAAGAAGTACAGGAAATAGGGTGAAAGATATCTGAAAGAAAGTCTTAGAGAACTGTTCTAAGAACAAAGCTTTTCGGATGCTTGTAGTTCCTTTGGTTTTCTTTAGCTGACTGAAGACAGCCAGGAAAATTGGAAGACTTATGAGAGAGGGGAAAATTCTCAGCGTGCATCAAGGGGAGGGGGGTGTGTTGGGGGGGGGAGGGCGTGTGGGGGTGTGGGGGGGGGGGTGTGTGTGTTTGTAATAATCGAGGCTCCATTCCAGTCAGCAGAAACTGAATTCAGCCTAAACTTTGAGTATCAGATGATTGTCATAATGATTCCTGCTGCCACTTTGCTCTCCATGGCAAAGCATGCAAAGCATCTGCAGCTGAGCTGAAATTAGCCTTATCCTGATGTTCCTCTCTAAATGTTTCCCCGTTATCTCCCTCTTGTCTTGATAGCTAATATAGTTCCTACAGCTGCTATATCATATTAGGTCAGAGCAATGAAAATGAATGCCATTTTCTTGATGGCTTATGCAGAATTGTTGTAATTTGAATCAAGTCTCACTAGCCTCTTTCTTTCTTTCTCTCCTTTCTGCCCCTCATACTGAATATATTGGGGTCCTGGCGAGCTGCCATTCTACTGCACATTAGAAATGGTAGAGTTTTCCTCTATCTGATTCTCTAAAATGAGTTCATGAAAAGGTGCAGACCCAGCACATTTGTGGTTTTTCCTATAAATTACTTTAACACTGTGTCCAATCATATATATAATTTCAGATTTTCAATTTCAACTTGCTGCTGTGTCAGCACAGACTCCACTGATATGTCTAATGTATTTAGCTTAAAATGAAACGGATGGCATTTCATTACCAGGAAGATAATATTTTTGAATATGTTTGCTGCATGGCAGGATCCATCATTACTCTGCCATTTTATGTTCGGAGTGTGTAATAGCTTTTTAATGCTTTGATGTATTTTATTTATATATGTAATATTTTTCTAATATCATGGGGTGGTTTAACTCATTGAACACATTATACAGCCTTAATTGAATGCTTTTAAATATTAGTTAGGGAGGAAAAGCTTAACAAATTGCCAATATTTTGTTTGAAATTTAATAGACAGTAGTTGAAACACCAAAAAACCCATTTCATTCTCATTCCTTCACATTACTCCTCAGCTCCCTCTGACACTCAAAACACTTTGAAAGGAAAAAAAGGGGAAAGAAAATCCCACAGTCCCCTGAGACACTCAAGCTGTCAGCATGAAGGTAAGTAATGCAGGAAAACTTGAACGTGCCCAACTGTGAATGACAGAAGCCCTCTTATTGGAAGAAGCTTCTGACAGGCCTGAAATCCTTAATACCTGGTTTCTCAGTCCTTTGACCAAAGTCATGGAATTTTAAAACTACTAAGAATTTCTTCAAAGTTGGTTGCGGTGGCTTTGGGGTTTTTTTGCTTGCAAGGAGAAGATGCTACTTATGTACATTAGCATAATACCACAGCTTAAATCAGCCCAAAGAGAACAGGTAAGTATTAAAGGGCATTTCTTGATATTAGCCGCAAATGTTAAACTTTGTTAACATGTTACCATGAGCCATGGTAACTACTCCTCCTCTGGATTACTCTTTGTATGTATGCTTGGGATTGCCCTGACCTTTCTCTTGGCCTCACTGAACTTCATGAGTTTCACATGGGTCCCCCTCTCAAGCCTGTCACAGTCCACTGGATGCCATCCCTGCCCTCCAGCACATTGACACCGCACAGTTTGGTGTTTTCAGCACAGCTGCTGAGGGTGCACTCCATGCCATGGTCCCTGTCACCAACAAAGCTGTTAAATATCTCTGCTCCCAATACCAGCCCCTGAGGACACCACTCACCACTGCCCTCCACTTGGACATTGAGCTATTGACCCCAACTCTTTGAGTGTGATCATCCAGCCAATTCCTCATCCAACAAGCTGTCCACCTGCCAAACCCATGTCTCTTCAGTTTAGAGATAAAGAGGTTGTGTGGGAAATTGTAAAATGCTTTGTAGAACTCCAAGTAAATGGTGTCAGTTGTTTTTTTCTTATCCACCAACACTGTAACCCCACCATGGAGGGCCACCACCATTCTTAGGTACAATCTGCTCTTAGTGAAGCCATGTTCACTGTCATCAAGTACCTCCTTACTTTTCACGTCCTAAGCATAGTTTCTATGAGGATATGCTTCATTATCTTGCTGGGCATGGAAATGAAACTGACCAGCTTGTGAATCCTGAGGGTCTTTTTCCCTTTTTTAAAAATGGGGGTTGCCTATTCCATTTTCAAGTCAGTGGGAACTTCTCCAGAGAGGTGATGTTAAATTAACTACAACTTTCTACATCCAATTTTTGCATTATCGTGTTCTTTTTGCTTTTAAAACAGTTTTAGTGACTGATTTTTACAATAGTTCTGTTTGTTCAGAAAAGTCTCCTTCCCCAAATGGTCACTTTAATATTGCAGAAAGCATCATTTTCTCTAAGCTATTTCAAGTGCACTTTTCAGAGAGGAGGAAATGCATTGCTGTCCTTCTTAGAGCAGGAGCAAGGTACAAATAAGTCAAAGTCAACCTTTACTTAAGCTTCATAGGATTTTGTGTTTCTCAGAAATACCAAATGTCTTTTAGTCCTATTGAAAATGGCTGTGTGTTTCTGAGAATCAAGTTACTCCTTTAGATGTGTAGATATGGGATTTGTCTTTGCATTTTGTAGCAAAAAGCCCTAGTCATCAGGGGTAGTTAGCTATCTAAGTTGTGTTGAAAAATTAAAGCATTTGAGACCCAAATATTTTGTAAGATCTGATTTTGGCTATGAGATGCTGAGGAGCCAATATCAGGAGAAAGAATTTAATTCTATCTCATTTTACTTCTTGCTTAGACAGGCAAAATAACAAACCTGTGTTTAGGAAAAGTGGCATTTTTTTATGGTCTAACTGATGTGAAATAAATATCAGAACCCCTTAAGATGGGGCGCAGAGGAAAAAAAAGAAAGAAAGAAAAAATGCATAATTAATAACTCCCAGAAAGAAAAGACTGAAAATTATAGTAACACATTGTTTGTTGGTCTAGTGGGAATTTGTGCTAAAATATGAGAATCTCAAAGGAGCTTTATGCTTCTTAGCAGAAGTTATTGAAAAATAAAACATATTCTAGGTAAGTCCTTTTTATTTATTGTTGGGGTTTAATTTCCTCCTATAAGTTTTTCCCTGTGTGACAGACCACAACAATAATTCATATAGCAGATAACTTTATAAGAGCTCCTTCTCATATCTTCCCAAATAGTTGGATTATCAAGATAATAGACGAAACCCTCTTTCTTCACCGATCACAATATGTTCTCCCTTTACCATAGTTTTACACAGACTACTTCCTCAGCAAGTAAAACTTTGTAAAATAGATTCCTGAAGGAAATTGTCCACACACAGATCTTCACACATGTGCTAGCAAACAGATCCAGGGAAGCTAATGTGAAAACACACATATTATTCACATGTATACATTGCTCCAACTATTATTTCAGGAATGACTTGCTGATGGTGCTTTGCAATTATGTTCTGCCTGAAGATCACACACCAGCTGAAATAACAGTGTTAGTGCCGAAATATTACAGCCGTTTCCAGGTTTGCTAGGTTAGCATACAGGAGTCATAGAATCATAAAACCATAGAATGTTTTATATTGGAAAAGGCCTCTATGATTATCAAATCTAACCATTAACCCAGCACTGCCAAGCCCACCTCTAAACCATGTGCCCAAGTGCCACATGTACCTGTCTTCTAAATATCTCCAGGGATGATCGCTCCACCACTTTCCTGGGCAGAGTTTCAGAGTGCTTGGCAATCTTTTTGGTGAATAACTTTTCCTTGATATCCAATTAAACTTCTCCTGGCACAACTTGAGACTGATCCCACAAGTGCTGTCACTAGTTATGTGGCAGACTGCCACCTCACTACAACTTCTTTCAGGTAGTTCTAGGGAGCAGTAAGGTCTCCCCTGAGCCTCCTTTTCTCCAGGTTAAATTCCCACATCTTCCTCAGCCACTCCTCATAGGACTTGTGCTCTAGAACCTTCACCATCTCCTTTGCCTTTTTTGGACACACTCCAGCACCTCAATGTCTGTCCTGCAGTGAGTGACAGGCCCAAAACTTGACATGGAATTTATGGTGTGGCCCCACCAGTGCTGGGTACATGGGCAATGTACAATCCCTTCCCTAGTCTACTGACCACACTATTTCTGATATTAGCCAGGACATCATTCACCATCTAGGCCACCTGGGCACACTGCTGGCTCACGTTCATCTCTCTGGCAAACGCCTCAGATCCTTATCAGTTGGGCAACTTTCCAGCCACTCTTCCCCAGGTCTAGCATTGCATGGAGTTGTTGCAAGCAATGGGGACCAAGTCAAAGCCTCTTCTGGAGCTCATATCTGAAAGATGAAAAGAGGCTGATTCTCTATTCAGGCTCCATACTGCTCAGTAAATCTGAAAAGTAGTTCAAATATTTCAGAGGCCAAGGTGTTAACTTCAAAACCATTGAGTAGTTGAATTTGAGTGCAACTGTAGGGGGAGGGTTAATACCTGGTGGCATTGTAATAAAAAACTCAAGCTGTCAGATCTTTGATTTGTACCTCAGTTTCTCCACTGCAAGTTAATGGTAAAATTGTTAACTCACTGGAATTGTGAGTCGCACAAACTCAAAGATAAGTTGACTTGGCACCCTTCAAGTCAATTAACCCCACAGCACATCCATCTCCCAACATAAACAATGGATCATTGAACTAACTCAGCCCTGAAAGTACATGTATGCAACTACATGTATCTTTGTTTGGAAGCTACTCTCAATTTGAAGCTGCTCTCCTTTAGTAACTCTATCATTACCCTGCAAGCCTCCAGGGAAACTAATTAAACTTAATAGATGCTGCACTCCATTTAAAGCTGTAGAGAATAATAATTTAATATTGTAGGAACTCTGGACTTGAAGTAAAGATATATATGACAAATACAAATCAATCCACAACCCCCCACTCATTCCAGAGTAATTTTAACCCTTCCATAGGGTGCTGGTCCAGGTACATTTACTCTGTGTTAACACTGAAAGGTATGCAAATGCATATCCCAGAAATCTATTGGAAAATATCTGAAATTTCTGTGATTATTTAAATTGGAACATCATATAAAAGCAAAATTTTAAACTGACTCATGGAAAGGCAACATGCTGATCCAGCAATAAAATATGGCCACCTTTATTTGCTTTTAATATTTTGTTGAGGATAGAGTTTGTTCCACATTCTGAAAGGAATTTCGCAGGAATTACAGCCTTCAAAATCCTAGATGCTCTGTGTCCCGTCCATCAAAAGGAGATTGTTTATCTGACCTGCATTTAAGTATCTAGGGTCAGAGCCTTGCTTAAAAACTGAGGAGATATGGGATTCAGCCTACACTGAAAAAAGAGCATGTTTTCAAGGTTATTTTCTAAGAAATACCACAGAGTGACGATTAAGTTTGTTGGTAGAGAATTATGATACAATTAGTGCTGTTTATTCTTGATTTTAATTCCAGGACAAGATGAGATGGGTTAGTGAGAAGAACACACGGGCTAATGGACTGATTTGCCAAAACATTATTTCCAGGCATTAGATCAAAATAATAACATGGGAACTGGGATTATATCAAGATGCCTATTTTGTATTTTTCAAGCTACTGAACTAAACACAGTGATGGAACTCTTTGGCCATGTTCCTCAAAATAAGTTTAAGCAATTAATGTGTTTGCATCAATCTTCCTATATGTTAGCTTGCCAAGGAGCAAGTAGTGCAGTAATATATTCTCCACTTCTTTTTTCATGAAGCTGCTGCCAATCACTTTTTGTTTTCACAAAATTTTGCAGTCTGGGATGAACTGAACGAATTCAGGTCTTCCAAAATTCATAACATAGGATTAGACTGATTAACCATGAGTGAAAGAATTCCCATTGACCATGCTGTAAGCAATTTCCCTTTCAGATAACTTTGAAAACAAACATTGTTCTTACCAAATGTACATTCTGATTACTGACTTGTATGATAAAAAGCAGATAAATTTCCCATACTTCTAAAGAATGTCTTAATTTTTCTTTGGAATGAAATTAGGCATAAACTCCATGCTATGTTTAGGCTTACAGCTGAAACTTCTTTATTGCACTTCAACCCATAGATGATATACTGGTATCCAAACTATTGAACATTCTTCTAGTCTGATGCTGAGAAATAACTGGGTGAATGTAAGTCTACCAGTAACCATCCTGAAACAAAATTTTCAGGGGCAGCCTTAGCTATTAAACAAGCCCCCATAACAACTAAAGGCCATCCCAAATTTCTGTGTTTTCAAGTCTAAGTGAAAACCATATTTAAACTGCCTTTTTCCACATAAGTGTAAAGCTCTATGCACTTTAACAAAACAAATGAACAAACAAATCTACACTGCCCTAACAGTTCTTATCCTAGAGGGAGAAAGGCCAAAGAGAAAGAACTGGTTACTAAGATTCTGCTGTTAAATCAAATTATAGAATATAGGCTGAGATATTTCCACAATGAAACACAGGGTTTGGAGAATAAAATGTAATTATGTCCACAGCATCTTTATTCGACATTTATCCATTAATATAAAGGTGGGATATACTCTAACGACATTCTGAGACATGAAGCCTTGAATTCAATTCATACAAAGATGCCTTCACCCTTCTAAAACATTAATAAGAAACCTAAAAAAGGTGACTCTGCAAGGTTTAAGATCTCTTTATATTGTACTAATAGTAAGGGGACTGCTTTAGCAAATATGTGAAACTCCTAACTCTTTTAACTAAGAGGAATTAACTAGGTCACAGTACATTAAACCATAAGTAAATCTGAACAAGTACCTTTTAAAAAAACCCTTGAGCATTGTCTTTGTCATCATAAAGATATATTATCAGGCATAGATGCAATGCATGATTTTTTTTATCATTGTTCTATAAGAGACAAAGTACAAGACCCAAATGAAGAATTACAGTATTGTTGCAAAGTTTGTAATTTAGTCATTCATGGATTTGCTATAAAAATTGGACATTTTTTAGCTGGTTTTTTTTTATCTGGAATTATATATCTGGAAGTTACTAAATTTGAAATTATCTCAGCCAGTGACAGATTTTTGTCCTGACCCATTCATCCCAGCTATTACAGAAGGTGGAACCCATCACCTCTCCTGCTTGAATGCACTGCTAGATTTACTTAAGTAGTGCCAGGTATACCCTTACTCCAGGGCACCCTGCTGTGCACCTGTGTGGCAATATATGAACAAGAGTGTTTATTTCTTTGACAATAGATTTTGATGCCTTGCTCACAATCCCTTATATTATTCTGCAGCACACATTGGTGTCCTTTTAGACTGTATTGGGGAAAATACAATTTGTATAAGCTCAGTCCATATCCCACCCTTCTCCCAAAATACATTCTCTTTCTTTCTATGGTTGGCTAAAATGTTGTTCTCCATCTCAGATAATACAATATGAATACAAAAATTTATTACTTCCTTGTTTGAAAACCACAAGCAGCAGTCTTGGAAACCTCTACCTGATTGAAAATATTACAACTTCATGTTAAGCAGGGTAAATGGACTTGGGTGACTTGGAGACCTCAAGAATTAAAAATCTTTATCTAAATGAAGGCTCAGACTTGGAATTCTATTCATAATTTCAAGTTTACCATTCTATAAGCCCCAGGCTACTTTCAGAGCTGTTATTTTCATCCTCAATCAAAAATTGTATGCAGCCATAATGTACAAAGGATAACAAAAATGGAGTTATGAAGATAGGGGTGCAGCCTGCTCTGTAAGAATTACTCCAACACTGCTATCATAAGAAAACACAAAATCACCAAATTTTCCCACACTGAGGAACAGTCACAATGGGAACTTAATTGATATCACTGCGACTTCTTCTCCAGTTAATTTACTCTTGAAAGCTCACATATCCTATCTGTAACTTAATCTTCATCACAAGAAACAGAATTAAACATCTCCTCTAACATTACCACTTATATCTAACTTCCTGGATAGTTAACCAGGAGTTCTCACTCAGGACTCTAATACATGATGTATACACAAAGAATACAAAAAAATATTGTCTGGAGAAGGCTTCAGTCCAGGCTTATGAAAAAAGATCAGATGAAGCACAAGTGAGAGTTGCCCATAGTCTTTCAAAATTTAGTAATGGTGCAAGGCAACAGAAAGCAAACCCTTACATGGGTCACTGTAGCAGCAGGAAGAACCAGACAGTCAGAGAAACTTGATGGAATGGCCACTCGCCACGAAGTGGAATAAATGCACAGAGATTGTTCTGAGATTTGTGTTATGCTTGCTGTACATTTTCAAAAGTTTAAGAAGAGAGTTATGGAAAAACACATTCACAGAAAGGATTCTCCTCTACTGCAAAAGCTGTGTTAGGTATCCAGTCAAAGTAATGTTGAATCGCAGATAGAAAAATTACAGCTTAATAGTTTTATCGATACCCCTGCTTCTGAGCCCTTACTGTGGATATGCAAAAGAAAGCAGGAGTCATATGGTTTGCGAGTGAAATTAATTGATTTGTCCTCTATAGATTTAGCTGGTGTTTACCATCAACTGCTTCTGCACCAAGACACTGCTGACTGACTTGACCTCATTGGAAGGCTTTTCTGCATTGGAAGGACTTTTCTGCTATCAACTTGCATATGCTTGCCAGCAATTCATGATAAGATTTTGATGGACGTGTTGCAGAAATTGAAAGCCATGTAAAGCTAGGTAAATAGGAAGTTTTATTTAGATTTAATAACGTGCCATAGCACCATATAATTGTACTTTTTCTTCTAGAGTAAATCTTCCAAGAGCAAATGAAAGGAAAAAAGACTAACAACTAAACTCCTTTCAAAAACCCTCCTCCTTCTGGACACTATCAATTTCTTGAAGCATGGTCATACCATGGTCTATCAGAGAAAACTGCTGGATAGGGTTTAGCACAATCAGCCCACTTCTTACTGTAGAACCCTTCAGTCATGTGCATTGCAGTAAATATCCTATTACATTGACTGACCATTACCAATTACACCTGAAATAACCTTCTTGTCAAGTTCCCGTACAAAATAATGCACATGTGACAATAATAGCATTTAGCTGGCTCTGGTGTCATTCACTAAGGAAATTCCTTGTAAATCATATGATAATGGTTCTCAGCTTAACTGTGTTGACTTTGCTGTTTTTCCCCAGGTGCACATAAGTTTGCTAGAATGTTATCCCCACTCTGATGAGGAATTTGAAAAACTTAGTCGTGTCCTACACAGCTTATGAAGATCTAAAACAAGCCACACTATCTAGCTGAACTTACTTTCTTCATCATTTTCTAACCACACCAGATGCTTTTTACTGTATCATTTAGGAAATCTTTTTCAGAAAAAGCTCCTTAGTGACCTCTAACAGGCTTTTTTCTCTATAAGAAATCAAGCGATTATAACAATAGTCATTTTCAGAGTAGTGAGAACCTGGGCAAAATGCACCATGTATGAGAGGAGATGAAAACAGTGACAGCAATAAATTCACAACCTTGACATTTTTAGCCTTTCCTGCACTTGAACATTTTCCAGCAGGAAAGGTATCACTGGAGCTATCCCTGTACAAGACAGCCCTTAACCCACAGAAGTTTTCTGAATTTTTTACACCACTGTGTATGAAAACATAACTGTAGAGAAAAACAAAAAAGGCAAGGCAAGAAAAAGAAAGAAAGAGAAAAAGAAGGGGGAAAAGAGAGAAAGAAAGGGAGAAAGAAAGATGAAAGAGAGAAAGAGGGAAGAGGAAGAGGAAGAGGAAGAGTGAGAAAGCAAGAAAGAAAGATGTATGAGCACACAAGCACATATGCACACCTTCATCAGAATAGATAATTACCCTATTAAAATTTGAGCCTGGATCTGGCATAGCATATGTTCATCCGCACACTTTCTTGATCAGAAAAGCATCTTCATTTTCATTTCTCCCTTAAACTGTGAAGTTCTTTGACTGCCAAGCTATTGAGTATTCTGGAACTGGTCTTCCCCCCGCAATAATTAGACAAAAACTGAAACAAATTATGTGAATAATATTCAGTTGTCCTAGACAGACACAGAGGTGAAAGGGAATGAGCAGTCTGGAAGAATAACTGAGTTTGGTCAGCCAGATGCCACATAGCAGTGCATTATTAAACTTCTGGAAAGGAGAGAACAAAGGCTAAAGAACAGCTAAAGAGCAGTGGAGAGACCATATGAGACAAGAGATGCCTTTTCAAAACTCAGAGTTATAGCACGCATACCAATATTTTGTGCAACGCTGGTCAGAAATGGAGGCTACAACCAACTCTAATGGCAAGGAGACCACCAGATCTAGCAATGGCACCTCTCTGTCTTACAGTGTCTGTTGGCATGCAAGTACCAACATTTCTCTTTCATAGCTTGCTTACAATTTGTAGCATGTCTAAAATTGTTACAAAAACATGCTTCATTTAATTGAAACCTTGTAGTACTTCACCTGAAAGCAGCTCATCCATGTAACAGGAATCTTTCAAAATGTGCCAATGGGAACGAATTTCTCCAACAGTTTAGAATTTTGTCTTAGGACAAAATTCTAGGACATCCTTTCCATAGCAGATGTAGTTTATATGTAGTTTGCTATCAGACTGTAGCTTGCTATCAAATTGTAGTTTGCTTCATACCAGTGACAGTACTGCCAAGTTTTTGTTACTTCTGAGACAAAAGTGCCAACCTCAGGTCATTAGCTTCTTAATGCAGATGATGCTTGAACATCCACCACAAGCTTCACCACAGCATGGAAGTCCACCCTATAATCTCTCATGATGGATTTCTATTCCTTCCCCTTATCCTCACCATTGCCCCAATTGCCCCAGGGTGATGTTCTCAATTTTTCTGGAGATTCAGCTGCCTGCTTTCAGTTTCCCGACCAGAGGGAGCTGAGCAATTCCCTTCAGGCAACCTATATGGTCTAGCAGCTCACTGTGTGCAATGCCTTATTGATTTCTGCCATAGCCTCCATAGCTGACTCAAGGATCAGAGGCTCTGGCAATGGCTAACAAGTTTTAACAATTAGTCCCATTTGTAACTACTTGGTGAAAGGCTTGTCAGTCTCAATGTACCTTGTACTGTAGCTTTTAGTGGATTTCTAGTCCCATTCATTTTGCCTCAATGACCTCTACAGTTAATGGGGGTTATTGGAAAATTATTTTTTTCCTTCAAAAGCTTTTCTTTCTCCTCCCTGCTTTTTGTTTTCAGAACATTAAAGCCATTTAGGTTGTGATGTTAAAAAACAGCAGTGCAGGCAATAATCTGTTGCTCTCCAGTGAGAAAATATGTGTCCTTGTTGTTGTGTCTGATACCAAAAAACATCTTTGTCAATCAGGTGCCAGCAAAGTAATTCATTATGCATAGAAAGGTTTGCTGAGAGCAGTGTTATTCTTTTAAATGGTCATATTAAAATCCTAACCCTCTTCAAGGTTGAGAACTTCCCATTAGTATAATTTCACTGCATTAAAACCTTTCTGTCTTCTCTGTCTAACCTTCTCAGAGCAGTATTTTGCAGTTTTGTCATATACACAGTAAAATAACTTCCATGTGAGATTCCTACTACTTAATGGGCCCAATTATGCCAACTTTCATAATAATTAGCACTATACACTAGAAGCTGGTCCAAATAATTTTCGCTGTACTGTTCCTTTAGGTGGCTCTCAAAAGCCACTCCAAAAGTGGTCTGATGTTCACCATCCTTTTCTTTACTGCAGGCCTAACAGACCTCAATATTTCCCTGCTCTTCACTGCCTGGGGCAAACTTAGGTCAGAAATATATATATAAAATAAAATCTTAATGAAAAACACTGCTTACCACTGTTTTGTTCTCAGCCAACACAGCAAAGAGATAGTGACTTAAAAGGTTTAAGGGGAGAACCAAGATGCTCCACAGTAAACTTACCAGGCTAAAGATACATCTGTATCTTGCTACTGTCTAAGAACTAGCCACCTCATCCCAGAATCACAGCTTACATTCCATAAAAAGAAGCACGTCAGCCACCCTCAGATTTGCTAAGAGTACATCCACATGGCTGAAACCTGTCACAGCTGAGGTCTGACTACCGCAGTGGTTGTCTGGGCATGTATTGCAAGCACTTACTAGTGGCCTATGCTGCTGTCCAGACTGAGTGCTGACCAGCCGAAGATGCTTAAATTCTAGATGCAAACCTTCCAAGTCCAGAGAAGCAGCATACCAGCTTCTAGATTCTGATTTACTCCCATTTTAATGTTTGCTCTGTTTTTATCTATCTTTTTTTTTCCAGTTGGACCATTTATGCCATTTCTCTATTCTGCCCTTTCAGTCTCAACAGAAATTTAGTTCCCTATACCTGTCTTTATCACAAAAGTCTGTGAGGCAATGTGCCCTGCAGTTTATCATGCCCAGAGAACTTCTGTCCCTAAAAGCAATCAGGATGTTTTCAAATGTGTTTCAAAGTGTGGGAAGGGGCCCACACTTGCTGTGTTTATGTGTAGAGACAAAGATCTCTCCTGTCTCAGAGGCCATCAGAAGCCACGAACAGTCATTCCTTTGGTGTTTGCAGGAAGTCCTTTTGGTTTTACACTCTGATGTACATTCCCTGGAGGCATGGATCTATGTACTAGGTGTTGTCATTGTGCAAGCCACTGATAAATCAACAAAAGATGTGCATTCTACTGCATCTTCTCATCCAGTCAAATATTCATCAAGTGCTATTTTTTAGCTCAGAACTATTCACAGTGTTTATCCTTGGCACCAGCATGAAAAGTAGGTTGAGCAACACTTGAGCAAGCCTCATCAGCCGAGCAATGCATAGAGATCATCCCTTGCTGGTGGGTACAAGGGTTCTACCAGGGGTGCCTGATAGCAACCACGAATGAACTATAAGCAGACTCCCAATCTCTCTCGTGTGAAGTAAAATGTGTGTCCTTCTTTCCAGTCTCATTAGAACCTGCATAAAGACAAGGAAGACCTGCAGAGAAAGGGCACAAGGCTTCTTTACCTTCTCACATGGAGAAGGCATTGTCCTCAACACGCTATTCTGGAAGTCCAAAAAGACATTCTCACCGTGTACTTGGTCTGCAGCTCTCCTCTGTGCCCTCACCACATTCAGGCACTGCCACAACTCTCTCCTGATCTTTGTTCTTTTTTCAAATACCTGTTCTGCAGAGGTAAGTCCAACTATATCTTGTTGCCTTTTCCAAAACCAAGCATGTGTAGTGGGTCAAAAGATAACCTAAGGTCAGAGACTGACAGTATTCCCCAGTTTGCTTCTCCATCCGTGGTGGGCCTTCTGTCCTGCCATTCTTCCTTGACTCTCTGCGATGCAGGAAGGGCCAGTTAGCCTTTCAATGTCACCTCCTCCAAGGACAGGGTAAGCAATGCTATCAGCAGGGCGCTGCAAGACAGTGCGGGAAATAGAATACCTAAAGTAGCATTATAAACAGTATTGGCTTAAAAAGGAATAAACAGCATTTAAAATACCACTGTTGATGCCACACGCTGAGGTAACTGACACCGCTGTGATAGTTACATTGAGAGACTGAGTATTTTAATACCATCCTTTTCAGCCAAAAAATGTCAATAAAAACAAGTTGATGCTGCCTTCTTCCTTCTGGATGTCTTCTTCCCTTTCCATGCCTAGTGACTAAATCCCACCAGCTGAAAATGTGGCCATACATATCCCAGGCAGAATACATAATGGTCTTCTCAAGGACTAAGGAGCACCTCAAACCTTGGGACAGCACTTCCCTTCTCTCCAGCTACCACAGCTGGAGTTGCTGTGCCCATCCCGGCTCCCTCACTGCCTCTGCCCTGGCACAGCACTGTTCACCTGGCAGCTGCCTGCAGCTCAGCCATTGTCCTCAGCCAGTGAGGTGCCTCTGCTAGGCCATGCCTGCTCTAGGATGTCCTCCCCTACACACACACCCTGTCTCTGGCACATGGTGTGATTTTTGGTGTTTTCATGTGCAGAGACAGAAGTTGGATTTGATGATCCTTGTGGGTCCTTTCCAGCTCAGGATATTCTATGATTCTCTACAGCAGCAGGCCTGGGGAGTTGGACGTAGATGACTGACTGACTGCTAGGCAGAACAGTCTGTGCCCCAGCTGCACCACAGAGCTATTTTGTCTCAACACATGGCATTTAGGAAAATCTGGACAGTGAAATAACGATGCATTGAAACAGGCCATATTGTACAGTTATGATAGCAATGTGCAGTCAGGCCAGGAGCAAGGGTGAATTAGACTAAGGGATGGAGGGAACCTTCCCGTGCCCATCCACGACACTGGGGCTATGGTGCCAGCATGATACCAGCAAGAATATTTCAGAGGCTCCATGGGCAAGATTTTACCTCATGAAAGTGAAAAGAAAACAGTATAAAAGCAGTAAAAAAAATTAAGGTGTAAGAGAGAGAAAGAGTAGTCAGTCATGGTCCTAACAAAACTTGGGTGTATGTGAAATATTACAGAATTAAAAGGAAGCAGCTGAGCTTTATCTCTTCCCTGATCTGATCAGCAAGACCTCAGTGCCAATCTCTGTGCTCCCTTTGCTGTAGAGATATTGCTGGCATGTAGCATCAGAGAAAGGGCCTATCACAGAATTTTTCATTAGATATTTGAATTAAGCAAAAGACATGTATAACTGAATAGAGTGGTCCTTGCTGTCAGGGTTCTATAATTTATCTTTAGCTTGTAAATAAATACTTTTGGCTGGCTTAAATTTTCGTGCTGTGCGCCTTAGTCAGCCTCAGGTCAGAAGAAAGAAACACATTTTGAATGCAGAGTCACTTAAAACATGTTTTAGATGTGACTTTCTCATTCCACCACCAAGGTGAGGTAAGATGAAGTGTTCATTTGCACAAGGTTTTCCCAGAGAATATTTTCTGGCTGTGGTGTTTGCCTTATCTTGAAGTTACAGCACTTTACTTACTTAGGCAGCAGCCATAAAGAGGCATATGTGTAGACAGCATGTCTTATCTAATCTCCCAGAAAAAAAAAAAGTTTAAAAATCCAGACCAAATATGACAGAAGTGTAAAAGATCACAGTCCTACCAAGAAATACATCAAAGAAAGAAAGACTTAAACACATATTTTTCTTCTAAAACAGGAATACAGAAAATGAGATCTCCACTGTCAGTGATTTTCTTTTCAACTGATTCTTTCTGGGGCTGGGATCTATAGGATGCCATATTATGACTGCTTAATTGTAGCGTGGAGTACAGGAAATTGCTGCTATTTTTTAAAACTGGTGCAATTCTTTGACAGCTTAATACTCTTACAAGCTTTACTTCCACCTAGTTGGATGTGTATTTGTGATAGTAGGAGGAGACAAAGCCTCACTGCCTGGTGGAGACATGAGCAGGAAGAGTGAACAGCAGAATAACACCTTTAAAAATGGCACTTAAAAACAATTGCCATAAACATGCTCCTGGATTTCTTATGGATCATCAGCAGTTTCACAAGGACTGCTGGCAGGATTTTTACACAGTCTTTTAAATTAAGGAGATTGTTCTCAAAATTCTGGCAGTCCTATACCCTTTAATTTATTTAAAACACATGATGAGTATTCAATATAGGCTATCCTACAAGATTCTTTTTATCCTGAGAACACAGAAAAAGAAATAAACCTGTTTCTGAGTTTAGCTTTAAAAATCTGTTAAAAAATTTTAAAAGCCAGAAATCATCCTGGATTACATAGTGACATCTTGTGGAGCAAGGAAAGCACAGCTGTGTGGGAGTTCAGAATCATGATAATTATCATAGCTCCAAAATGCATAATAGCACTTTGAGTCTGGCTTTTGATTTTCTCAACAGAGGACTGTTGCCAGATTATCATCACACCCTGTTCATTATGCCACCTAAAACGCTTTTTCTGAACAGGGTATTTACTCATAATTAATCATCTCTCATTAATGTAAATTTATCCATGCAGGCGTATTTAATCAGAGTTCTTTCATTTTTCATAATATTTTAATAACAGAGCACCAAAAGAGACTTTCAAGATATAAAGTTATATGAATAGTCTTTATAATCTGTGTTGATTCAAGCAGTTGCATTCTTGACTTTCAAGGAAGTTGAAAAATTACATAATTTGAACCTGTGCAATCTCATTATGATTAACCTGAAAACTAAATATACTTATGGAATTTTTCACACTCTGCAGAAGTCATTCATACAAGTGATGTGTTTTCCAATAAAAGTATTTATAAATGTAGCACTTAATTCATTTTGGAAACCTCAGCACAACAGTATATCATCAGAAAAATCAGAAGTGGAAGGCTTTCAGTGAATGTTCAGAGTGTTTATGCAAGTAGATGCATTTAAATATGTGGTAGGTTTGGGTATTATTAAATTTATCTCATTTAATATTTTTAATCCTTGCTCTAGAAGCACTATAAAGGTCTGACGTTTTTAATGAGTATTGATGGCAGCTGTCTCTAAAAGGACTGACTTGTTGTGAATAATAAGCCTGAACTCATTGTAGGCAATTACTGTACCACATTTCTGACAACATCATTTACACCTTATCTTCTCCCTAAAATGTCAAAAACCAGCAATATGCTCTATCATTCTGTGACAAATTTCCTATTCAAAGGTAAGTCAGGCATGTTATGAACAACAGAAACACTTCAGAATCTTCATTAATTTGGGGCTCTATGAATAAAGCAAACAGGGATCAAATCTGTTAGCACAAACTCCAGGTAAGTTTGGGGTAAAGTTGTCTCTTTTATTTGATTGGGACCATCCCAAAGTCTGTTATCCCTGCTCAGATTTAAAATGCATTCAGTTAACTTTCAAGAGTTCTCCTTTGCTCTCATCCAATGTGTTTCTCTTTGTGATGTTAGAGAAGTTAATAAATAAACTGCAAGCAGAAAACATTTATAAGCTATGGATACTAACAATATCACCACCTGAAGTGGACCACTAGGTGTTTTGTGCTATATATAGATTGTGATCAGTTTCTATACTCTCATTAGAAATATTCATTACTAAAGCGACCAATTGTTGAAAAAATTGAATGTTTCTCCAGGATTAGTGGCCACCTGGGAGCAGATTAAAGCTTGCTATAAATCCAGGCCATTAAGACCATTTTGCCCAGTACAAAATTACTTATTCAAGATGTTTGATTTTTCCAATTGAGGAAATGTTTGATCCTTCCAATTAAGGATCTCCCCATGTTTTACAAACAGCAGTGATTTCATAACTCTGCATCCTCAGTGGGTAGAGAAGAATGGTTATCCGACTTTCTGATATAATGTAACAGACACACAGAAAAATTAAACAAACTATTAAAAATTCTATAGGACATCTGCCAAAGCCTTTTTTTTCCTCGTGTGTTTGTTTGTATCAGGGCAAACAGGGATAATTTTTCTTCCAAGCAAGAGCTTCAGCAGTTACAGAGGACACGTTCTGAGCCATTTGTACCACTTTGATCCTCTTTCAGTCTCACATTTGGCTTATGGTCGTTTCTGGCTGCTTCCCACACACCACTTTCTCTGAGTAAAACAAACACCACAGCCATCACTGAAAGAGAGAGCTAGCTGATGAATTACCTACTAACAAATATGAATTTTAACAGATTTTAATTTTGGTAAATGATTGGTTAAAAATATATTTTGTTTTCTCCTCCAACCACTTTTATATTATTTTCCTCCATATAAACAGAGGTGAGAGAGAATGAGACTTGAGTTATGTAAGTCAAACACATACCCAAAATGAGGAACATTCAGTAATGAACAGCTGAGCCCCCTCAGTGGAAAAGAGATTTCAGAAGGAGAGTCAGAACTTGTTAATTACAGCCATATTTTCTCCTTTTCAGGAAAGGGAGACAAGGGGTGGGGAACAAACAGCAATGCTGCCCGTCTCACAACACTTAAAGGAATGGGAGATAAAAAGTGTATATACATAAAGCAGTTGCAAAACTAGTCTCTTTTGAACGCTACTGTAGCTAGATGAGGGTGATTGTAACACTAGAGTTTAGCAATTCTTTTGGCACCATGTCCTGTGGGGCAGAGAAATTATGAGGAACAAAGTGAAGGCTATTCCTTCAAATAAGATTTAGCAAAGTGAAATGGAATGAAACAAGTGTTTGCTGTAAACTCAGGGGATTAAAGGTGTTTGAACTATTTAGAAATCAAGCACTGGTTCTACATCCTTTCATTGGCTGTCTGCTGGACTGAAGAAATTCGTGGGTGCTGCTACAAGTAATTGGTTGTGTGAGGAAAAATATTCCCTGTCAACATTTTTTGCAGTCCTCTATCAGCCCAGAAATGGAGAGGTGTAGGAGCAAGACTTACATCTCACTAAGATGGTTTCCTCTCATCTCTCCTCTGCATTAACTGCAGTACAAAAAGCTTCAATGGCCTGAGGCACACTTTCTCAAGGCTCATCTACATTTATAACATGAGCAGTAGCCTCTCCTTACCTGCAAGGTGGATTATAACACTTTAGACATGGATCTTCGTCAACCAGGAGAAACACAGAAAACATAGACCTCCACAGAGGGATCAAGGGAAGATGAGTAGAGGACAGGCTCAGAGCACTTCTGAACTTCTAACACAACCCAAACATGTATGACTCAGGTAATTAACTACTAACTCCAATCCAAATTCCTGAATCTGTTTTTTGCTACCTGTCCCAGCCGCCACCCCCGGCAAAAAAAAAAAAGAAGTCTGGATGCATAAACAAGGCAGACACTGCAATCAGCCCCAAGTCTGGTAGATCATCAGAATTTGTTTAGGCACAGATGAATGACTCAGGCAATGCTCACATTAAATTTGCCCTTTGCCACAGGCTGTCTATAGAGTGGTAAGCTATTTTTACTCTGCTACTATTCCATATTGCCAACACAATTGTTCAAAATCAAGGGTCCTAAAAATATTAAAATGTATATAAAAATAATTATTTCTCTGTGTCTAACTGTGAAATGTATTTTCTTTCTAGGCTGCTAGCTTCACAGTAGAACCTTCACTTATTTCATATCTTTAGGCCTTTTTATTCAGTTATGGGACTTGTGGTACAGATCTGTGAACTAACAACTCCAATGCCTTTTAACAGATTTTTAATTTTTATTATAGATTCTTATAAACATTGTATTCAGAATCTACCCCCTGAAGTTGCTCCTACTAGCACCTAGAACCTTACACTTCATAAGGTTTTAAGTTTTTTATCTTAAAGTAATTCCATGCTACACCACTTTCGTAATGTCATTTTGGAGTCTTGTTATGACTGTCAGGGGAAGACCAACACTGACAACCAGACCAGAATATAAGTGTTTATGCCATTGAGATACCAACTCAAAAGAGCAAACAGTGCCAGCTGTTTTAAGGCAATCTCTACAGCAGAGAAATAGTCATCAGAAATTAGGCATTTGACCTGATCGCCTTTCTAAAGCCTTTCAAGGATGACTGCCAAAAAACAGAAGAAAATAAACTGTCCTAAAAGGCTACAATTTTTTCTGTTCTTGTATTCACTTTCATTTTCTGTATTCCTCATCATATCGCTTCTACTAATCACCATAATTTTTACTTCACAACTGTCTAGAATTCTTTTCACTTTTCTCTTCATTACTCTTTCTTTTACCTGCCCTTTTCTTTCTTTAAAAAAATTCCTCTCATGTATCCCTTATCACATTCATGGCAATATTCTCTCTCCTAGGACCTACTTTGCTTTTTGACCCCATTTCATTCTTCCCAATGACCCTGCCTTTTCTTCCCTTGCCTCAGGTTATTGACAAGGGAATCACCAGGCTTGGGAAAAGAAATGGGGTGAAGGAAGCGACGTGATCATTCAATGGATGCATCTAAGCCATTCCAGCTGTTTGTTCCTCACACAGGCCAGCTGCCTCCTCACTTTCCTATGCAACTGTGTGGCCCTTTTTATGCTTCTCCCTCACATAACTACTATCTTTCCAGATGGAATTTTATCCTTAAACACTGTTGCAGGTCAGGGACCAGCCACCTTTTGATGTCATAGGCATAGCAGAAGCAGAAGCCTGTAAATGAAGCCTTTTGCTAAGACACAAGAAGTCTCTCCTACAGAAGTTGCACTCAGTCCCATGAAGGTGACAGATGTTTATTAAGGATTTCCCTCCCTTACTACACATAGCTAGGCTTCCCTGGATAGAAGAAAAGAGAAACCTTTAATATGTGAAATAAAAATTGCAAAGAACTGAGTCCATTTGAAATGGACTTGAAGTTTTCTTTGGAGAAAGTGTATCAAGAAGAGCCTGCCACTGCTACACTGCCTTTTACTTTTTAATACAGGTGATTGCTATTATGCAAAAGAAATGACACTCAAATGGTTATTTTGGAGATGGAGTAAAATCAGAGAAAGACAGTCCTCCTAAATGGAGATGATGTCGTCATGGAAAAATAACTACGCAAGAACATATTCTCACTCTAAATATTTGCAACTCTGGGAAACTTTCACTGGGTATACAAAATCAACATTGTTAAGACATTCAATAGCTCTACCTTCCTTCTTATTGCACTGAGATCAAAAGGCAGACTGTGTTAGTCATTGGAAGTAGAATTTCTCATGCCTTTCTAGTTAGTTAATTAACCAGAGTGCACTGAATTTATTTTCACTGTGATCTTAATTTGAAAATATGCCAATGCTCTGCTTTAGTGAGTATTTCCTCATTTTACAAATATCATTCAGCACACAGGGACAATTCTCATTTCCAGTGAAACTAAATCTCACATTAATCTTTATCTGGATTCAGAACCGAACTCCTGGCATGATGTGATCTTCTTAACTAAGAGAGGAAAGATTTGTAAACAAACTCCTAGGGTCATCCTTGAGGTGGGCAGAACACATCTGAACAGTTTTTCTTTAGGAAAAAGTTGTAGCTAGCCTTGGCCTAATAGCAACGAAAGAAGAAAAATTGCAGCAGCTCTTCCCTGTACCCCAATGCACGTGAGGATACCTTTGTTGGCTGTAATTCAGCTGCATGTGGCTATGGCAAAGTTCGCAATAGGGAATCTAGTTTACTCCCTTTCCTGAGCAGATAGCTAAGCCACAGTCTAGCAATATCTACCAGGAACACTGGAAGCTCCAGGGACTCCTCCTGCCAAGGTTGGCAGCTGAGATTATATTTACAGAGTATTTTTTGTACCAGCAGAGGTCCACTAGCTAAAACATTGATGCACACAGATTCAGGTTGACCAAGGATAACTGAAGCCTCCAAGCAACTTTCCTTGCTACTTAAACCAAACGAAATTATGGCACAGGACATATCAGAAGTCAATCACTGTTTTAGATACCTGGACCCCAACAGACATAGCAGACCTCACTCTTTAACTGGCTTATAAATGTGCCCTTGAAACCTCAGCAAAGTAAGAACAGATGTGTTCAGCAGTTATTGCACAGACAAGACTGTGGTAAAAGAAATGGAGGAAAAGACAGACATAATGGAAATGCTTGTGCTTCAGCATAACACTTTATGAGTTCTGGGTCCACTTTCCAAAACAAAATATTAGAAATTGGTGCAACGTGTGCAGGTCTGAGCTCCTGACAATGAGAGGAATCCTTGCTCCCATTGACTCCTGGCCCATCTGACAAAAAAATTCAGAACTGGGAAGAAACATACAGTCAGAAAACTGGCAAAAGAATAGTCTTTTTATTTCAACTCATGACCTGTAGGCATGTAAGTCTTGGTATCATTCATTTATAAGCCAGTAGCTAAGAGAGAGATCACATTTATAATTTAGATGTTAAAGTGTATGGGTGTTTTTCACCCTCCTAAAGTAGTGTTTTCAATGCCTTAAATATTTCAAGTTGCCTCTTCAAAATTACATCAGACATCTGGGGTAGCTGACTGTTCTTGCTAATTAATTCTTATGTTTAGTGCTCTGCTGTTGTCACCATTTGTTCATGGACTTTTCATTATCATAATATTTGTTTATCTGACTAAAAGCAAACAATAACATTTTGAAGTACAGTGCACTAAATGCAGCTTCCAGTGCAGGCAGAAAAGCATACATGAAAGTCTCTTTAGGAAAACATGTGCCTGCCAAACCATATGCAGCGTTACTTCTAAATGAGTCAATTTAGGTAATTAACACAAAGCTAAGCCAAAGAAATACAACAGGAATGAGCTGCCAGGCACCAATTACCTGTATAGCTAAAAAATGAGGACTAGAATTCATAGAGGATTCTATATCGAAGTCATGGGGTATGTTCAGCACTTTGGTTTTTTTCAATAAAAAGCCTCTAGCTCTCTCTTATGACTAGTTTTTCTTTCTGATAAAGCAAGACAGGTGACAAATGCAGAAACAGATAAGTGGTTTCAGTGGAGCTAAACACCTGCAAACTCACAAACCAAATTTTGAAGCCAAAAGAGACTCTTGCAATAGGGCTTAATAGTTAGAAAGTATTGTGCATTATTAAGGATTATAGTAGAATGGAAGTTTAAAGAACATTCCTCACCATTCATGGAAATCTGAGACCCAGAAGAGCCTTCCTGCAATGTGCAGATATAAAATCTATCAGTAGGGTAATAAAAAGCGTAGTCTTTGTGCTATCTGCTGTGGTGGCATGTGCTGCAGACCATTCCTGCAAAGCTGCATGGGAAGGACTGCAGATGTCTCTTCTGATACACAGTAGCCCACACTCAGCCATCACAGGTCAGGCTCATCAGGTATCATAAAAAAAAAAAAATATTCCGTTTGTTTTATACTGCATGCTGGAATATACTGGTTCCTAAATTCAGGAATTGCCCTACCCACCTTTCATTAAAATGGTTTCAACCAAGCACTAACAGCCTGATCCTTCTAAGAAAGCCTGTTTCTGAATTGATATCTAATTGGAGAGACTGAAAAAGCAAGTTCCCTCGACGTTTCCCATGACATTCACAAAGAAATCTCAAAATTTCTTTCTAAAATCAGCAACCTCCTCAAACACTAAAAAAAAGAAGAATAAAACTTCTGACTAGGTTTAAATACCCATACTTAGGAAGCTAAAGCTTAAATAATCCTGTTACCTTTAATAAGGGCTTTTCAAGTAACATAGGTTAAAGTCCTCTCCTTGCTTTATCCAATAAGGATTCTCCATCAGACTCCAAAATCCTTCTTCTCTATTCTTCCTTCAAATCTGCAAATATGAGTTGTATAATCACATAGGCAGAGGAATCTTCCTTATGGGATTCATTAACATTAGATTGGAGGAAATATGAGTGTAAAAGTCAAAACAAATTTAGCTTGTTTTTTTAATTGCATTTACAAAATAAGGAAAATTATTCTTCAGCTTGCCGACTCAACCATCAAATCCTAAGAGCTCTCCTAGGAGAAATGCACATGGAAACCTGGTTCTTCTCTTATTTACCCTTATTCTATATTGATGTAATTCCACTGACCTTGAACATGTTATTTTAGACTTGTCAGCAAAAAATGAGTGGAGATAAGAAAAAAGACTGTTGGGCTGAAACCATTATTCACATACTCAAATACAACCATGGGCAAGTTTTACAGTTTCCTTCTCCTCTGTAAAACTCAGCAAAATCACTGATAGTCATTCAGTCCCCTAAGATTTATGAGGACATCTCTGATACCACATTAGAAGTCTAGAGAGATGCACAGACAGGTATGAATGAGCAAAATCCCCTGGGAATTACAATACAATACAACCTTACATGTGAACCACCAGAATTACATACCCTATGTAAGCAATGAGATAAGCAGGAGCAAGCAGAGAGACCTTATTGCAAGAGAGAATAGATGGGATCTTGGCAATGAAGAATTAAATGTAAAAATTAAATTGCTAACACTTTTATTTCCCTGTAATTATATTAATTTATTTGCAATTATTCACTGCAATAACACTGATCTCAATTAATTCATTTTGTATTAATGCTGCTATGAGAAACACTTCCAAAAGAGTTCCCTGTAATTCAGAATTAGTTAAATGTACCATTAAACCAAAATGTGATCAGTTCATTTCTGTTGTTATTTGCAAGAACTATTGAAAAAATATTTCCTTCCATTCAGCTTTCTGAGACACTCATCAACACTGAAGTTTCTATGTCAGAGCATGCCTCTCATTTAACCTTATTCCTTGTTCAATTTTCATCCTGATGCATTGGTATTAAACCATAAAAAAATGGCAAATGAACATTGCTTTGGGTCCACAAAAGAGCGATCATTAAAGAAGCCTCTCATGAAGTATGAATCAGAAACAGGAAGCCCTTACTATTTTTTCACTCAAACTTCCCTGGCTGAGGAGCTGCCTGCAGGAGTATGCTCCACTTGTATGTATGTCTTGCCTTATTTTTTTCATTCTCAAACCATTTTTCCCTATTTCTCAGTAGCTTTTGTAAAATACAGCCAGGTGTACCCAAGCAGTAGACAATATTTTTACTGACTATTACAGTATGATTTTATATAAGTCAGTTCTCAGGCTATCATTTAATCCAGAATGAGGAAGAATGAAAACAAGAAGGAAATGAAGGCGAAGAAAACAGGCACCCTGACGTCTAAAACATGTCTAATTAATAAAGTGAGGTATGCAGAGAATTTAAACCATTTATTCTAGTGACCCCTGCAGAAGATAGAGCAATGAGACTGGCAAGTTTATGTTTAGCATGCAGAGATGCACATTAATTTTTGCTGCTTCTTTTGAACAGCTCAAAGCAATTTTCCATAACCTACATCCCTGCATAACCACCTTATGCTTCTGAAAATCAGTGCAAATGTGTAAACCATAACAGGATCTGTTCTTTATTCTTAATATTCCAAACACAGCTTCTGTTTTCTCTTATCTTTCTTTTTACTTTATTTCATTTGCTTCATTTTGTATTCTGTTTCTTGAAGGAATCAGAGAAGTTCATGTGTCCTTAAACTGAGAATAATTACCTTTGAACTAACAGAAGTTGCTGCCCTCAGCACTGTGATAACCTGGTTGAATACAGTCTACATTACACAGTTAAGATAAGATGCTTTGTGGGTTCCAAATCTCTGCAACACAGAATTTTATGTCTTATCCTCAGGTCTGGAGTACATTTAAGACTGTTGTAAATCAGGATTGGTTCACTTATTCCACTTCCTCTGCACAAGTCTACGCAACTGTCATGGTTTGACACTGGCACAATGCCAGTGCCCCCATGAAGATACCCTCTCCCTGGTAGCTGCTGTGAGATGTGACCAGGAATAAGCAAAGCAGGCTCCTACTTAGGGAAAAAGAACCAGAACTTTATTAACTACTCTACAACTACCGATAAAAAGGAACACACACACAGGGAAAATGAAAACTTCACAAGTGCATTTCCTCCTCCCCCCACCAAATTTCCAACACAATACATTTGTTCCTCAAATCACCGACTCTCAGTCCAGCACCACTCTTCAGACAATCAATCCTCAGTTCATCAAGAGGAGAGGAGTCCTTCTTGTGCCATGGGCTTCCCCTGGAAACACAGCTGAAGCCTCGTGCGTTTCTGTGTCACTCATGGAACCGCCCGGAGTGCATCTGCCGTTGTGACTTCTTCCTTTCCATGTCCAGTGCTCTCACCACTGAACACGGACCAGAGCTGCTTCTAGGGTTGTCTTTTTTAAGGATGCTCTGTCCCAATCCAAAAAAGGCACAGTCTCTCCTTTGGGACACCTGTCCCCACAATCTCTCCTTTGGGACACCTGTCCCCCCCATATTTTCACCCCCTGGGGCCGAGGGGCATCAACACTGAACCCTCTTGGTTCTGAGGCCATTGCCTCCCCCTAGAATGCAGTCTCTGTATCACAAGGAACATGGTTCTGTCCATGGCTATACAAAAAGAGTCCAGCAAAAGCCACTCCATCATCTCTTCCCACTAGGATTCTTCTCTATTCTTCTACTATCTCTCACTCGCCCAGACCTCTCTCACACTGGCCCATTTCTTCCTCATCTTCCACTCTATCTTCTAGGAAAGGTCAATGTTCTGTAAAGTTCTCATTCTCCAAAAAGGGGTTAAAAGCTCCTACAAGCGGCCGGCTGAACCCCCCCCTCTTCTCCGTCCCAGCCGTGCTGCCGGCACAGGCCCATGTTTATCCAGTCTCAAGGTTACAGTCCCAGGCAGCAGCTCTCTTTCTCTCTCTCTGTGTCTCTCAGGGGGGGCTGCCCAGTGGCTCCCGGTGTCTCTCTCTCTCTCTCTCTCTTCCACCCTTCCACCCCCGGGCTCAGGCCTACCTCTCTCGGCCTCATGGCTTTCCCCTCCCCCTGCCCAGCCAGCAGCTGGGCCGGGGGAGAGACCCGAACTCTTTCCCGCCGGAAACCCAAGAGGACCCTCCCAGGGGAGAGCTCTGCTTTTAACCCCATGTTCTCAGAGGCGTGTCCATGTCCCAATGGCCAGGTTAAATGCCAATATTAAAGTCTGAATATCCATTGGCCAAAAACACAGCATCCCAAAAAACACATTTCCTGTCAAACCACCACAGCAACCAGAGAGATGCAATGTTTGCTTGCTGAAAAAGGAGGGAGGAAGGGAGGCAGGCAGGCAGGAAGGGAGGAAAGGAAAAAGGAAATAAGTCACTTGCATGTCCTATTTTACTATTCAAGATATTAATGCTGTTACTGAAGTCATTGGAGCTTGGTTGTTGTGAAACTCAAATGCAGAGAGAAGTGAAGAGGGTTCATATCAGGATTAAGCCTTGATCAAATGCAGGAGTCCCACATTTCTAAAGAAAACCATCACATGGCAGAGCATAACCACATGTTCAAAACCCAAGGGACACATTTTTCAGAAGCCAATATCCAAAGAGATCACCATGTGCAAATTTCTGCCATCTCAAATCTGAGTCCAAAGAAAATAGCAAACAGCAGATGTTGCTACTGGCATAAGTACATCACAAGCTATGGCTTGCCCTCCAGATTCGGGTTGCTCATGATGTCCTTGAAGACTGCTCTAGAAAAGGAGTAAAAAAGAGAAGAGGGACCCAAACAGCAGTATAACTCTAAAATCAATAGCACATAAAATCATTTTTGCAGAAAAAATAACATGCTTTAAATCACATAATACCTTGGGCCCAGTCCATGGTGATCTAGGCAACTATTGATTTCTGCACTGTTTATGCTGACATATCATTAGCTAAAAGCCCAGTCAAGAATTCAGAAAGAATGCTAAAAGTGTTAAATTTATCCTGACTGCGGCATTATTAACAACAGCACCTTGTGATTTATACTGGTGTGAGAGGGAAAAACCCTGTAATACAGACACAAAACAACTGAGCAGCCAAAGATCATGAGAACAGTAGGCTCTCTTTGCTATAAGGCTAACTCAGAAAAACAAAAGCATACATTATTTTATATTAATTTTCATCATTTTTGTTTGAACAAGGGGATGAATAAATGAGAGAAAATAACAGTTTAAGGTGGCAAAGGAAAAAAGAGAACTGACTCAAGAAAAACCAAAATTAATGCCAGGAATAATTTCCTGTCTCCGAAATCTGGTTAGTTCTGGCCTAGCACTCAAAAAAAGACGACATGAAGTTCATGGATGTGATGCTGAGAATAATCTTAAATCATCAGAAAGGTAATATCTGCATTATCAACTACTTCTAGGACTAGAAAAGAAAGAAATGGCTCAATAGTGTTGAGAAAAAAAAATGTTGGCACAGCATGCTTCTTGTTAAAGCCAAATTAATAAGAGGCCTTCAAAGAAATGAGCTCAGAAAATGAGAGAGAATTGTGCATAGTCTTAATCAAAAGCCTCTATATTACCAAAATAAACACAAACTGACTCCCAAGGCCCCCTTATCCCAAGACTCCCTGTGCCACCTAATCTCTACTGCATCCATAACACACAGAATAGCCCCAAAACATGTATCCATGTAGAGCCTCAAGAATGATAAAGAAGGATTGAGTTCACATCTTTTATGTGTTCCTATTCCCTCCCAGACTGCAAAATTTAGCGCACAGTTATCAATTAGTATAATTGACGAAGGAAAAAAGAAAACAAAAATAGCAGGTCACCTGTAAAAGAAAAGAAGAAATTATGTTTAATGTACTAATATTTCATCTTTGACAGGCAGTACAAAGAAACAATGCAACTAGAAAGTAAAAAGTAGCAAAAGAAAACACTTTTGCTTTTCTAGTATTCCTTCAAAAGAGGAAAGAAGGTTTTTAAATTCAGATAGAGCAAAAAAAGTGTTCTACAAACACAGAGGTATGTTGGGTAAATTAATCAATGTAGCTATTTCTTTAAAGGTCTTTCTTTGAGATACTTAAATCAAAAAGCAAACAAGCCATCTTGTCCCTTGAAGTTTATTGCAGCAGCTTATAAGCAAGGAGGAAAAAGTATGTGGAAGAAGAAAGGCATATTTAAAGTAAAAGACCAGCACTCTCAATCAGTAAAATATTTTATTTATAGGTATAGAGGGATGCATAGTCCTGCTTCAGTTTGGAAATCTAATTTCAGTTTTGAGACAGGATGTGAAATTTTATTTTTTTTTAAACCTTGATACCACTTTCTGCTGAAGCTGCTGCCAGTATATTTGTTAAAAACTGTTTGAACTCTATTTCTGCCAAATACACAGTATTTTCGAGGTGTACATCAAGCATTTCAACATTGCCATCTCTCTTAATAGAAATTTGCAGGAATTCCAAGCAATGCAGAAGCCCTCTTTAACAATGTGGATGCTGCAAAACAAATAGTAGCCCAAAAGATCAAAATCACAATCTTCCTTTCTGGTAAGAACCTCTGAAAAGGTGGATTCTCCAAGCCATCCCTCTTCTGCAAACCAAGCAATAGTGACAGTGGAGTTCCTACAAACAACAGTAAACAATATATTGGGATAAATATAATATTCAGATTATAAATTATTAGTTGAAGTGTCCTTAATTGAACATTGATTTTTCCAGCCTTACAATAAAAAAAAAAATTATTATATTTAGTCATACAAATGTTGTTACTGAAAACGGTAAGGGAAAGCATGTAAAATAAATAGCTCTAAGACATACTAAGCGATTTTTTTCACTGTGGTATTGTTGTTGTTTCATATGTATACTGGGTAAAGGTTTAAACCAAAAATATAATACTAATTGTCATAGGGAAAGTTCAAAATTCTTTTTATGCAAAAATCCAAGAAATAAGGTTGAATTTTGGATCTGGGAGAGAATTCTAGGAAGGCTGACGCACCAGTTAAGTCAGTTTTAAAACAGAGATCATATTGTATCCACATATTAATGGCTCTAGCCGCCAGTGAGTTAAAAAGAATGCAGAAAGCAATGTATGTATCTATAACAAAAATGATTTTATACATTATTTGCAAATTTTGACATGGCTTGTGACATTCAAAGACTCATAGAATGTTAAGGGATTGGAATGGACCTTAAAGATCACTACTCCAAACTTCCCCTGCCACAGCCAGGGCCACCTCCTACTAGAAAGGTCCATTCTTCCTCCTATTTCTTCTGAAAAAGGCAGGAATATTTCTTCACCAGATCCAAGGAACTTCTATAGATAATATGGATCAACTGTCAAACAAGCAATCTCCCATATGGAAAAGTTGTTTCTTACAAAAGTTCGGCCATTGTGTGCACTTTAAAGGATGCTGGTTTTCTTCTGATTCTTTGTTTCATCTTTTCATTAATCGTCTAATTCAGGATCTCCTTTCTAGCAAGTGCTAACTAAGAGAAAGGTATTTCCAACAGTATATAAGTTGCTGGGAGAAGTTCAGAGAACAATCTACATGCTCACTACCAGAGGAAGATGCCACAGGAATGTTCACCAAAATCTAAAGCCTGGGAGAGCCTTCCAATGCAGTTCAGAGCAGAAAGTTGTCAGTAGCTTTGCTATTTTCCATTTAATGGATAGGCAGTACTGACAGTCACAGTGTCTATTAAGTCATGTTATTAAAGTGTACGTGATGCTCTGCAAAATCACAAGATGAAAACATTCCCTGATTTCAGTTATCTATCTTATTCAGCAGGCAATAGCTCATGTAAGAGAAATGACTGGTGAGAAAAGAGGTGATAGGAAGACTTACTGCTAGTCTTTGTTGGAGCAAAGAGATAAAGGCAAAGGTTGAAAGCAAGCACAGGGTAAGATAACATTAGGTGCTGACAAGAACTAAGTCATAGAGCACTTTGAAACAATAGGTCTTACAGTCCTAAGGCAAAAAAGCAGAAATGGAGGAGTGATCAGGCAAATCAAGAAATGAAGAGTCTGAAAAGTGTCTTTTTCTTCCTGAAGTAGAAAAGCAGGAAGAAAAATGTGAGGCATTGAAGGGAAGTTATAGTGATGAGGGAGATGGAAAGATCAAAAGGAGACCTGATCAGCAAAAGACGTGGAAGCAGAATTTTAGAGTGAAATAGGAAATTGTCTGATTTTCCCTCAAATACCTCTAAATGCATGCCAAGGTCATGCCAGAAACTCTTAGATGCAGATAAAACCACCAGCTTCTTAATTTAAAAAAAAATCAGTTTGTAAAATGAAAAGATAGTGAACTGAAAATGTAGGGAAGGTCTTTGGGGTAAAAGCAGCCTACTCACTATCATGGGAAGTATTTATGGGTTACCTGGTTTTGCCCAAGATTTTTCAGACAGAAGTACATACATATTTACTATTTAAAGCTTCCATCATAAATCCAATCCATGGGAAACTGCATCTACATGAACAGTAAGCCCTTACTTTGGTTCACAGTGAATATATGCAAAGAGAACATGTCTAGACTTTTCAAACATATAGCTACCTAGATATTCTTTATAAATATTAGGAATATCAGAAAAAATACAGACCTTCCTCATAGTCTCCCAAGATAGAATTATGAGACAGAAAGAGAAATACATGTCTAGGGAACTCCAGACATCTTGTAGTCTTCTTAATGTCAGATTTATATTTGTATAAATATTGCTGCTATGTACTTTCAATGTGTTTTCCAAAGTTTTCCTGCCTATAAACAGACTCAGTTTATCACTGGAAAAATATTTCATAATATTTTTTGCAAATTTTAAGTACCTAGAACAGGTACCCAGCGACCCTAGAAATTCAGAGGGAAGCACAGATTTTGTATTGGCAAAATTGAAATAAGACTCTATTTTGGCATTCAGCCTTTTCTTTCTTTTCTTTCTTAGTAATTGGAGAGTGGAAGAGTTACAGACAGTGTAGATTTTCTATGGAAGGACATTCCTGAATGAAAACACAAATGACTGGAAATATTTTCATTTGCAAGTATACCAAAAAATGGTTTTACATAGACACAGAAAGAATCTTCACAACAGATTTCCATGTTGCCCACGACAAAGTTAAATCCAGCACATCTTTAAAAATAGGTGAAGAGTTGTTTACACGCAAACTTTAAAATACACCGACATAGACAAAGAGCATCAAAGCAGAGCAGAGAGACACAAGTATTACAATCAAACCTAAACCAAATTGTAAAGAAATGTACTTTAGAGCAACTAAGATATAAAAGTCCTGAACATATGAGGTCTGGAAATTATCAGGAAATACCTTGCTCAATGCAGGGGGTTTGAATTAGATGACCTTTACAGATTCCTTCCAACACAAAATATTCTATGACTCTATGATCTTAAAAGCCTAGATCTAAGTCATAATATTGTAGAAAAAAATAAAAATATTATCTATGTACTTCTAATAGTACAGAAATGCATCTTTAAAATATTATCTTGAGAGTAAATTTGAGATAGAAAGAGAGATTTGTTTTGACTCCTCCAACTATGTTTCCCATAGCATAAAAAATTCTATTAAGAGGAAAGAGGAAAATTGTATAAATAGTATAGATACTATTGTTGGAGCACAGGTAAAGGGCAAGCCCAGTGATCTCATAACTTTAACCAGACAGATCAGTTCTTTGATGATCACACCCTCCTGACTACATTCTATTGAACTTTGCACAAGGAACAGAGAAACCTAGAGAGCAGTTTTATACTGTGTGGCTCTTGATGCAGATCATCTTCAGTATCCTATTCATGAATGCCACCTTCAGCTTCCAGCTTCACTCTTGCACACGTACTATTTATTCCCATTATGCAAATACACATTTTGCAAGCATATGAAAATGACTGCTTTCAAATATATGTGAATTATACTAAAATTATCAGTGGACAACTATTCTCTAGCAATATGAATGTATGTCACTTTCCTTTATCAAATGAAATCCACTTTACTGATAACCTTAAAGAATCAACATTTTCCTAACATTGTTTACATATAAGATAATTCTATGCCTCCATCTGATTAAAGAACATAATTTAATACCTATTCTGCTTTTTTCTAACATTTTTTGATTATCTGTTCTTTGTGGAATTCATTCCACCTTGTTTTGATCTCATTTCAATTTGAGCAGGTTAAAATTTCAAAATTAGTGCAGGTTGAATAGATTGAATCATTTTTCAGATTGGATAATTAACTCAGAAAAAAGGCATTTTGTCCAACTTTGCAAGAAACTTTGAGAAGATGATTAAAAACAATAAATATGGAGACCATGAGTTTGAAGTAGCACATGACAACCCCACCAGAACTAAATTAAGAGAGAAGGATCTGGCCATGGTCCTAACATGGGAGTCCAGAATACTACAGCAAGCTGGCAGTCACACAGACATGTTCATATAACCATAGATGTATTTACAGGTAACTTTTTTCCTTAGGGAGAATGGAATGGAATGGAATGGAATGGAATGGAATGGAATGGAATGGAATGGAATGGAATGGAATGGAATATTACATGTGAAAGGGATTCACAATGTTCTTCTGCACTAACTGCCAATGTTGCCATATTGCCTTAAATTCACAGAAGTTTAATTTGTAAACTGCCATCAGGTTCTCTCTTGTAAGTGAGCTCGCTCTTCTGCAGAAAATGTGTTCTATCCCAAACTGCCCTGCATCTGTTTTCTTTGCAGGAATAGACCAGGCAAATTACCACCACTGCCAGCAGGAGAGAATGCATTTCTTTACATGCACCTTACCTGCCTGCCTTTAAGTGTGATGTGTAAAGACAAAGGTGTGTGCAGTCTGGAATACCAACATGACAGTGCATCCATCCCCTCCATGAATGATCAAATGTCAGTGTCAACTTAATCAAAAAATGGAATTTATTAATAAACAGGAGGCCAGCCTTTAACATGGTTTTTAATCTTCACGTGGTTATGCAACAGAAATAAATACAGCATCTTCACAATGTACTGAGTACCAGTTTGGCAGGTTAACAGGTGTGGGACAAGTGAATGAGGAGTAGAAATGCTACTTATCAGAGAACATATTGAAGAGAAAGCTCATTTTTCATAAATTATGGGCTTTTTATTGCTGGTAATGGAGAGAATATTAAAGTGAAGTCTATATTTCAGAAATGGGAAGACCAAATGATTTAAAACCTGTTTTATAATGACCTGCCTGGGAGTGAAGAATCAATTTCTTTTACAGCAAGAATCTGTTAATATCATGGGAGTGAGGAACATAAGACAATGAGGAAAAGAAAGGACAGATCCTTTGTCCCATCTATATTTTCATTTGTTTAATTACAGACACTGCTGTCATTATTTCTGTACTATTTTTTAAGCAAAGAAATTATTCTTAAAAAAAAGAACCATGCTTAAAATTTATAAAATACTATTAAAAGAAGTGTGGTTACAATGTTTTGCAAGCTGTCTTTTTATTAATAAACTACAGGTGGTACATTTCTTTCAGAAATTTAGCCCACTTAATTGGACTGATACTCTTCTGTAATTCTGAAAATTATCCCCAGAACAATATCATAAAGCTCACTTTCCTTTTGGCAATATAGGCCAAAACTATTGCCATAAGCTACCAAAAGCTTTTTTATGTGATTTCTGTCTCAGCACTGGGGGTGCTGGATTCTCCTTCCTAAAGTCACAATACTGATCTTCACACTAAAGCACGCTGAGTTTTGACAACTTTCTTGCTATTTTTCAGGCATTAGAGAAAACAGAGGCCAGAGCTCACCAGCACTGCTGCTTGCAGTGTGTTCTGCAAGTCAAAGGTCTGCCATCCAACACCAAGATTCACCTCTTCAACATCCCCTGACATTCCTGCACGGTTGCATGTGGACACTGTCTTCATCCTTTGACACTGGTGGGTTCAGGGGGTATCTTGCACTAGGGATAACCAGGCTGTGTTCATCCTGATGACTCAGCAGACACCATAAGCAGAAGATGCCAGACCTCTTCCTCCAATACCAAAAGGTACATCTAGGAAAACAGAGAACTAGACATTATTCACTATCTATTTCCCTAAATTCTGTTTCCTTCTGATTTTTCATAATTTTCATACTTATCTAATCCCATTTTCTCCAATAATCAGTATTCCATAACTCTTTCCTGCTCTGAATCATAAATTTTTTTTATGCATTTAGACAAGATTGAAGGAAAAATCTAGTCTTATTAATGATAGGGGATGTAAAAAGTCCTAGGCCCACACACCACCTATACCGACACTTCACAAAGGATATCTGAGGCACATAAAACTGGTCTTCCAAGCAACATTGAAACAGAACAAAATGTTATTTCCACAGCATTGTGGGTCTAAGCAGAGAGACAGTTAAATGCTACTAACAGTACCTGAGTAAGATCTGATGACCTTTGTGCAAAACTCTGCAAGAGAATTTTTTAAGACATGATTTTATATTAAATAATAGATTTTACAGATATTGTATGTCACCTTATTAAATTCCCTATTTCTGCTTACTATAAGGAAGCATAAGGCAAAACAAAACCGTCAAAAATTGTGTAAGACAATGAAAATCTTCCTTGTGGTGGTCAAACAACAAGTCTGTCAGAAGGATATGTATCTGTCCTTGTGCTGAGCAAATAAAGAAGAATTGCAGTCCCTCTTTCCACTCGTAGCAGAGCTGTAGAAAAGGCTTTACAGAAGTACAATACTCTGCAAGGCTCTTTTTATTTTACCCACACACTCCCATATCTTTGCAAAAATTCAAAACCAGCTATAAAACTCCAGCCATACTGAATATTAGATATGTAAAGCTGACATTCTTGCTAGGCATATGTTTCTAATTATTATCCTTTAGATTTTAAAAAGTTCTGTAAACTTAAAATTATTAATATAAATCCATAAATTGCAAATGGTAATCATCAGGATATCAAAAGCAACATGTAAATGTCTTGTCTAGTTGTTAAAACAACTAGAAAGCAAAGACAGCATTTATATGAGCTAAGTTACTTTTTTCAGGGGAATACTGCTCACAATAACATCATGTTAGCACATAAAAGAACTTCACATTTTATAAAAGATACTTATTTCCTAATGAGAAATAGGAGATATATCTTGCAGAAAGTTTTCAGTGAAGTAGACATTTAAGGAGAAGACTGAAGGCTTAATACTACAAAGAGATTATTTGGACTTCAGCCATATGCAACAGCACAAAATTCACAATCTCCCAACAAAAACAGATCACAGCAACGACAGGTTAGGGTAGGTCAGATCCTAATCACATGGCAGTACCAAAATTTGATGCCATTTAATAGTGCATTGGTTTTGCATGGCTTGGGCTTTGGTGAGGAGCAAAGAAGCTAGCCACAGAAGTGATTTTCTGTGAGAAGCTTCCTCCATGCCTGGCAAAGCCAATCTCCATCTGGCTCTAAGAATAGACATGCTGCTAGGCCAATGAGAGAAGTCAGTTACACCTCTGTGATGCCATATTTAAGAAGGAAATCAAAAGTTTTTTGATTTCCTTCTTTTCCGAGGGATGCGGAGGCGCTGTGACCAGGGCCACCTGGTCGCTGCCACCTCAGCTTGGCTAGCGGTGAACTGTGCCTGCCTGGCCACTTCTAGCCTGCCATGCCACCGACAGAAAGGCAGGGGCAGCAGCAGCAGCTTCTCTTTCCCACACAGCCACACAGCCACATGGCTGCCATGGCTGCAGACATCTCGGCAGGATCTGCAGTGAACTGTGCCTGCTTGGCCACTTTTAGCCAGCTGTGCTGCAGGCAGAAGGGCAGGGAGAGCGGGAGTAGCGTCTCCTTGCTGGCATCCCACAGCAAGAGTGGAGCTGAATGGTGCCAGCACCGTGGTGGCCAGAACTGCCCACACAGTGCTGGCGGGCCACGTGGCCAGTAGCAGAAACATAGCGAGTGACTCCTTGGCATGGAGCCCAGATGAGATCAGCCTTTCAGCACTGCAAAACCCCATAAGAGCTTTTCAGAGAACTTGAGAACAAAGAAACTTACTGACAAAAATTTACTTCCAAGTCAGAGAAAAGGAAAAGGTGAAGACAATTGAGGAAAAAAAAATGGTGGCACTGAGGTCAATAAAGAAAGAGGGAGAAGAAGTGCTCCCAGTGCCAGAGACACAATTTATTTCTGCAAACTGTGGTAGAAGACCATAGTTAAGAAAGCTGTCCCCTTGCATCTCACTGGATCCATGAGAGATGCAGAGGTCCACTCTCACAACAGAATGAGTGGATGCCAAAAGGAGGCATATGCACTCACACAGACAAGAGACACACGGGCAACAGTTTTGGGAGCCTGTTTTTCCTGTGAGAAGCACTCAGGTTTGCACCAGATTGGGTGGGGTTGCTGCTCATGAGAAGAGAACCAAATTGGAGAAGTTCACAGAGAAGTGTCTCCCCTGACGGGGAGACCCCACAGTACAACAAAAGAAACAAACAGGATGAACAAAGAGAAGAAATTAGAAGTGACAAACTGACAAAAACCCCATGTTTTGTCTCCCTGCAATATTGATGAGAAAGAGGGAGGGAGAGGGAAGAAAAAGGTGTTCTGAAATTTTATTTTATTTCTCATTACCGTCTTTTAATTCTGTTAATAATAAGTTTTTCTTTTACTTTGTAAGTTTGAGCCTATTTTGCCCTTAGTGTTTTCTTCTAATCCATATCTCAACATGGACTCTTCAGAGTTTTTTTCCCCTTCTCTGAAGGTTCATTTCAACCTTCCTCTAGTAGAGGAAAAGGAATTAATAGTTTTTTGTGAGCAGCTGATGCTTAGCCAGCATCCAACCACAACATTAGGCTAATATGAAGTTACAGCCAGTACTTCCAAATTCCCCACAGTCACACGTCTTCATGGCCAAGTAATCCAGCACAAGTGGAAGGAGAAAAGTTAAGACACAAACAGGAAGCTGTTGGTTGTTTGGAATATGGATTATTTGTGAAAACAATATACTTTGAGTAAAATTACCAAAATATCACTAGCCTAACAGTTTCTCTAGGCAGTAAGACATGCAGAAGCTGAGAATCTGTAACAAAGCTGAAGGTTAAATGCACAGAAAATAATGTTTTTTTAAAGTACAATATAATTTTTCCTCACAAATTTTCATGTTCCTCAGTGATCTGTCACAAACAGATATTACACCCAAGTCTATAACTTGCCATTGAGGGTTTCACAGCCAGCCACAATGGAGCAGCAGAGAATAGGAAGAGTCTTGAATTGTTAGTGCCGATAACTTAGTTTTGATTTTTCTTTACTTTGTCTGCTAGAAATACATGACCCTCAACACCAAAAATCAGCAGACTTACATCAACTTCAAGAAAGATTATACTATCTCCCCCTCTTGTGGATGTAGAGCTAAGCATTCTGCAGCAATGTTCAATGGACAAAGTTCTCCAGGAAGGAAAAGAACAGGTGATTAAACTTAACAGCTTACAGTGAGGGCCTGCCTTCAGCTTACAGTGAGGGCCTGCCTTCTGTTCATGTTTCTTAGTGCACCTGAAATCACCAAACAGCTATACAGTGCTGGGTGATGTCTGATGCCAGAAATGCTTCCTGGTTACAACATAATATCATATATATATTTTGTGCCAATTTGCATAGAGTCTATTTTACTCTAACTAGCTGAGACACAAATAAATGAATAATTAATATATGTACAATTTGTCATCTGCCATTTGAAGACAAGCCAGAGCTACTCTGACAGCAAAGAACTGGGATAATGAAGGAAAGGAAAGAAATTTGTTGTACATAATCTGCTACTGATTTGGTTTTTTCTGTGAAGTCATCAAGGATATCTGTAGCAGCTGTCACATCACTTCACAAGCATTACTTTTACTCCAAAGTTCAAGAGAAAACAAAAAAAGACATGAGCAATGAGAAACAAAAAATAAAGGAGAAGTACATAAGGAAATTTTTAGAAAGTAAAGAAGGGACACAAAAAACCCCCCCAAACTACTGTGAAGAGGAAAAGGGAAAATAAAAGGCCAGTCAAAATTAAACTTAGGAAGTTCAGAGGATGGGAAGAAAAACAAGTAAGGTTCAGCATAGCAAGGCTTATGTACTAAATGTATAGCTTCATCAATTCCTCAAAGCTGTTAAAAGCTGTGTTTGTACATATAGCACCTTAAAATCACAAAAGGAAATAGGAAAATAATTAAATGCACTAGCTTTCCTGCATTTTTTAGAAGATAAATTCTGCTAACAGAGCTCTTTGCAATGGTCCAAAATTAATATCACTCTTTCTGCCATTTTTTTATTGTAATGTTTTACTCCTGCTTTTTTAAATTCTTTCCTTAAAAATGTTTTAATGTTTTTGGGGTTCTTTTTACAGAATGTTTTACAATTTTGTCTTCTTAAATTTCACCAGAGACTTGCAAATCAAATCAGATCTCACTGATTGATAGCTGCATTTACATGGTCCAATGGAACACAATGTGTTAGTGTTGTTCTCTCTGGAAGGTGAGTTTATTAGCAAATTCTCCCTCCCCTGTTTCTCCAGTAAGGTGATGTGATTAGCAGGGGTATCAAGGAAGATGTCAGCAGGTGGATAGAGTGAGATGTAAGGTGCCACTTGGTTTTCTTAGCTTGTGACCTTTGCTCGCATGACAGTGAAAAACAAAACCACATCTTTGACACAATATAATTAGGACCCTTGCATTTCGCCAGGTCAGAAAAAGAGACAAAAGAACAATACTTGCTTTGCAGCCCCAGTAATTAGTCCTGGAGGATTTCTCCAACAGCTAATGTTGGCAAAGAGAGCCTATGGAAAGAGCCACCACTCTTCCTGTATATGCTGGCTGAGGAGCCTGCTTCCTGCTTGAAATTCAAATGAGCACAGCTCTGACCTTTACTGTCACATTTTTCATTTCATCGACAGTTTACAAGGCCTCTCCACCATGCAGGTCATGTTTTAGTTTAAACAGAAATACTCTCATAGGTGTTAGATGCTAGTTAATGATTATACTGAAATCATTCTAATTAGGCTCTGTTGTTACATGCTGCCCTTTGGGGGCTGCTGCTGTTGTCACATAAAGTATTTTGTAGAAAAATAATTGGCCTGAGATCTTCTTTATTCTATTTTTTTTACTTTTTACATGATTCTGTATTTGATCATGAGAAACACTGCACAAAACTTTCAGTAATGGCTCCTACCCATCATCCCACAGTTCAAAAAATGAAGGCTGGCAGGAAGACTTAAGAGATGCATGACACTTCTGAAATTTATTAACACGATCTGAGGAGGGAAATGTGTATTTTTTAAAATTTCCTAGCCCACTATCTTGCCATTTCTTTAAGAACCTGGTTCACACTGCAGCCAGGGGAGTGTGCGGACCAGGGAGGCACTGCTATGCTTCATGCACTGATGGGATGACTGGGATTAGGGAAAGCAGGAGGGAATTTGAGTCCACTGAAGAACTGAGAAATAGGACAGAGAAGAGTACATCAAGTAGCAAGTGAAGAAATGCAAATGGGGTAGAGAAGGTTTCATTTCAACCTTTTACATTTGGCAAGGGACATTAATATCATACGTTAGAGTACTAGAAGGGAATCTCAGCCACTACTTCTCTCCCAAGCATGTCTTCTTTCAAAAGATGTCATGCAAATGACACTCTTTCTGTGTAGCTTACATTTTTAAAATGTAAAGTGGTTTTGGATGGGGAGGGAAAAAAATTTTAAAAATTGAAAAATAAAAAAAGATAAATCCTAGAACCTGAATTGCAGAAACTCAAATCACCCTGTTATTAGAGTGATAGTCAAGAATTCAGAAGTTTAAAATTAGTCAATCTGTAAAGTTCAGATAAACTCTCTGAAGATATTCAAGGCCCTTTCAATACAAAACAGAGACTTCTTTCTATATTAACTGTTGTTTTCTCTCTTCTTATTTAAAAACTATCTTTTTTGTGATGAGCAACTGAGTTCATAATTAAAATGTTGCTAGTTCAGGCTGTTGAACTGTAGTCTTTTTTTCTACTAGCAGTGATGTCAACTGCAGAGTTATCAGGACAAATTCTGCAGTATTTGTAAAGCAGTAAATCCATAATCACTATGTTCATGGGAACAGATTTCCAGTTTGTACTCCAGATACACAATAAAGTTGGCCCATTACCTGCAAGTATCTTCTTGGCTGCTACTACTACCAGTCTACAGCCATGGCAAAGCATACTAATACTTATCTCACTGCCTAAATGAAGCATCAATAATTCAATTCCCATTTAAAAAAACAGGAAATTATTCATACCGTCAACCCTCACCATCAATAACAGAAGTAAACCTATCTCATTATCCAATTGCAATGTGTGCAAACAGAACTGCCCGTTGTTGACAATAAATATTTGATAAGTGAGGAAACAGGAAGGATAAACCAAGGATGTATGGAGTGGTTGCTTTATAGTTACCACAAGAATTGACCCAGACGGCAATGGTTTACCCTGCTTGTACCTCAACTTATTTTCTTTTCATCTCAACAAGAAAGTGATCCCAGCTGGGCTGGATATCAACCATGGATACAAACCATCTGTTCTCTTCCTGTCTTTGTTTATGGTATTAAGTCAAGCTAAATACCCAGGTTCCTATCAATTTCTGTAATTCCCACATTGTTTTCTTTTAAATTAGCAATGAAGTGATAACTGCAGGGATCAATTAACAATATACAAATAACAAAATGTTTACTTGTTAAGGGTGCTTGAGCATGTTGTGATTTTACCTATGTTCAGGAAAAGCTGCTGCTAATTTTTGTGTAGCTTTAGCTTTATATTTACCAGTGAAATCTAAACAATCTATTCCTACAGAGCAGAGTTTGGCAGAATGTAGTATATTTTATGTATCAATTATAAAACTTGCAAAGAAATTAGGAATCAGCTTTTGGAAACATCAACCAACAGGAGAGTCAGATGTCCAAGATCTAAAAGTCAGCTTCTCTCCCACTTGGAAGATGTTTTAAGCTCAGCCATTTTCACCTGAATTTTCACCATCACCTCATTCAAAGGACAGTGATTCCTAGAAACATGTCACGATTTATTACTGAACTAAAACCACCTGTATGTTACTTCAGGAAGGATATGCTGGTAAAATACATAACAAGCATAATTCTCCAGGAGATTGGTCAACTCTTTCACACTGGGCTTTAGCACATCTCCAGTGAGATCAAAGAGCATCTTTCACATGGCTGACTGCAAAGCCTAAGCTAAGCCAGACATGCTGCTGGGGTATGACACCACCCTTTGCCTCCAAGAGTCTCAGAAATGGTCCAAGTATCTTGTGACAAAAGCATCCAAATCTGTAAAACCATCTGCAGTCCAAAAGATGAGCCAGTATTTTTTCGCTTCACACATGTCAAGGATGCTTTGCAAAAGTGAGGACAAGTGAGGTATCACTGATAAAAAGGTTAAAAAACAAAAGAGGGATTTCTAGTAGTCAATTTCAGGCAGTAAAGTGAAGCTGTTTCCAAAGGAACAGTGCAAGGTCAGTGTCTGACTGCACCACATGAAGCCTAGATAACTCTTACAGAAGAGGTCAGCTTGACACAGGAAACTGTAGTGTGTCCTGTGAAAATAGCTGGGATCCTTTATAATAACAGAGCTTAGGTGTGTGTACTGTCCACCAGACACAATCTCTGGATGGTGTTATTGTGCTGATAAAATTGTTTACTGAAAGAACAAACCAAACATTTTTAAACATTTAAACATAATTTATTTATGAAATATTCATCTGCCAAAAATAAATTCCATTATAAAATTGTAAATAAAATAAAAACAAATAATTGAATGCAAATAAAAGAGAAAATTATAAAGGGGGAAAAAAGGCAAAAAAAAAACCCAACAAAACAAAAAACCCACAAGTTCCAGGCTGTCTCTGCAAAATTACTCATCAGTGAGGGGAAATTATACACACATTGCCACACCTACAGCATTATACCCACCAGCACAAAAAGCACAGCAATTTACAAGCACTAACAATTCTTGGCCACCGCCCTACCAAACATTGAGCAAGCAGTACATGTAGCTCTTACAGGAGTCAGTGTTAGCTACAAGAACTTCTGGAAGAAATCAGCAAGTCCTGAGGCTATTATGCTCAGTACGGTAGACACAAACATTTTGCTTGCACAGTGCTTCTATCAGCTTGTCTCAGTCTGCTCCAATATGGCTTTTCACTTTCATGGTCATATTTTGATAAAGAGCTAGCTGCATTGTAATTTCCCTTCCTCTAACCCACTTCCCTTTCTCTAACTACCTCTAATCCCTCTCTGGAAGTCTTTCTTCAGAACCTTCTTTCAATTTCATCTTAAATTTAGTGAAGAGAATAAGAGTGAGTATGAGGCCTGCTCTGAGAATTGCTGAGAAATAGTGAGTGAGGCACAGGGAAACAGGGCAAGAGATGCAGGGGGAACATTAGATAGGGACCAAAAGGTAAAATGCCTTATTTCAAGAATAAATGGACTTTTCATATTTCTATAATACTTCCATTAACTCTGTTGTCTGCAAATATTTTTATAAGCAATAGGAACATACACTAGCCTCCTCAATGGAAATTAGGAGAGAATTGCTTGAGCTGACATTAAAGGATGAGCAAGTCACTCATACAATATCTAGTATTGAATATTTAATACAGATATTGCCAGTTCTATTGCAAATAAAGAGACTGAATAAGTCAGATGACAGAAACAGAAGTGTGATGCAGGCTGCACTCCTTTAAAAATTGCTAAAACCAAAATATGGAGCCAAGAAAATAAAAGATATTGTCAAAACATTAGAAAGAAAAGAAACTTTGTCAAGGTCATGGTGTGCGTCATCTGTCTCAATTCTGTTGACAGATTACCATGTGTAATAAAAACTATGGTGTCCTTTGCAAAAAACACAATGCTCCACATATATCCAGTGAAATGCAGCATTGCTGGAAAGGGCCAGACCTTTCCACAGTAACAGCAGAAGGTGATGGGTATAATGGATACATATCAAATGACAACCCTGTTGTTATTGCAACCCTTGGGGGTGGAGGGTTATTTGTTCAAAATTAATATTTCGAGATATCAGCTTTATTTTGGGAAATACTTGTGTGTCCCTAGTAAGTTTTTTTACTAGAATATCTTTTCTGTGTGTATTTGTTTTCTCACAATAAACAATGTTAATTTGTTTAAAAATGAGCGATGAAATTGCCACTATTTTCAGCATTTATCAATCCCAGAAGTACATAATTGTACGACTATTGACTTTGTTTAAATTAAAAATCTTAAAAGGAAGCTGAATTCTCAAATCGGAAAAAATAAATCAGTGTTTTTAGTTCATTTTTTTCTTATTCCTTCAGTTCTATGATTTATTTTTGCTCTTTGCAAAATGTAGTTTATAGATAATCTCTTTGGTTAGCACCAATTTCATTTGATCAAACTTGTCCTACCCACCACCTCCATGTATATCTCTCCCTATTCCCACTCCTTACAAAGACAAGCACTGACTTAGCCTTGGCAAGCTGCTAATGCTGTGGATTAGTGTGTTCTGCCTTGAGTGAAATCAAGTTCCCTGCCCTTTGGGGACAGCACAGCCATCAGGTTTAATTTCATTTTCTGATATTTTAGCAGTCATGTCAGGACTGCTGCAGACAAGTGAGAATGAAACGCCTTTTTGACAACAGTCTTCAGCACACCCCAGGAAAGGATGTGTATATGATTTTATATGAGAAAGAGGAAGTCAGAGGCTATCAAACACATAGACGATAGGACTAAATCAAACACCAAAGTGATAGATCTCAAATATAACTGGATATGCACTTGATGCATTTCACAGTGTTTCCTTTTATTATTTTCCAGTTTTTCTACATTTTGTGGGACAATTTAATTCAGTGCATTTGTCCAGAAGTGAAATTCATATTCTTTTATGTTTCTAAAATACAACTATACAGACAAGCTAAAGGAAAATAATTATATAATTACATCACCGCAAGAAAACCACCACCACCAAAAAAAAAGAGAGTAAAAAAGGATCTGATCTATCAAAAAAAAAAGTTACAGGATACGTTTAAACCTTTTTTCCAAGTGAGTGAACATTTTCTAAATTATCCTTTGTCTGATAAAAAGTCAGAGTTTTCGGAATATAAAATAATATGATAAAACAAAGTGAAAATATTTAGAGTAATCAGTGAAAACTCTTTCTTTGCAAGCAGATTGAGATTCTGAGATCAAATTTTTGTCTTAGAAAACCCCTCTGCATCTTTACACTGAAATACACATTAACAAAGTGAGTTTCATCCCACAAGTGCCTGAATTTCCTCCCCAGTCACAACACACTATTAAAACTAACTAATAAAAAGCAGATGTAAGATCATTATCTGTAATAAGCACTTTCAACACTCTCTACCCACTAGCATCTGACGAAAACATGCAAAGCAGACTGTGAAACAAAATTATGCAGAAGTGGCAGTAGTAAGCAGTTTTTGGACTTCCACATCTTCTGACAAGTGAATCACTGACTATACTGATTGTTTTAATGGGTTTGAAAACCAAAAGCATTGAATTCAGGGGCAAAGCAATCAATGATCTCAGTAAACTTTGAATAATACCCTGTGTGAATAAAGTTAGAGGTCTAAAGTCTGTAAAATAGAATTCTTTCAGAGATATGAATGAACAACTGAGAGTAAAGATTGCATAACTGTCATTCTTGGATTTGGGAAGGGGGGTGGAAAGGGTGGAGGGAGGAATTAGAAAGGATATCAGGTGCCAGGTATAAAATTCAGACATACTTATGCAATCAATCACAGTACAAGAATGATCCTAGCAGAAACCTTCTGTAGGCAGCTATCTATCTATCTGGAAGAAATCCTCAGGAGAGTTAATAGCTGTGTCCAGGTTAAATGATAGGAGTAAAAGGCAGAGGTTCTGCTGTAAAACAGATTTCTGTACTATAAATCATAACTTCTACTAGGAATACAAATAATAGGAAATAATTCTATAAAAAACATGTAAATGGAAAAAAATACACATATTACTAAGCCAAGTTCTGCTCTTCATGCATTTCAAAGCTTCCATTGACTACTGTAGTGGCTTCGTAGTGTGACAACTGAAACCAGCATACAGATGACCTGGGAAATCACTGTCAGCTACTGATGCCCCACACCTGTGAAATGCAGAGGTCTGATTCCCTATAAAAATTTCCATTTCTTGGATTGACAGGCTGTACAGGTTGGACTGTCAGAGGTCCTGGGTTTGGAAGGTCAGATTTGCTGTGATATGTATTTCCCTACTGGTAATGATGGAGAGAGGCCTGCAGTGAGGTGTTGGAGTGTCCCTGGCACAAAAATTTGATGCCCAATTAGGTTTAGAAATAGTGACAAAGAGTTGATGCCCAATTAGGTTTAGATAAAGCTCTTCTCTGTAAACCTCAATTACCTGTGATGCCTTATGACATTCAGCGTTTACAAAGTATAATTACACAATAGTGTCTGACATTTAACGTCTATGGATAATTTAAAAGACTTCTACTTCAAAAGGGTTGCTCGTGAGCAACAGTAATCACTTCAATTAGCTTGGCACCATTACAATGTAACAAGACCATTTGACTGCCTATTAGGACCAGCCAAGCTCTTCAAGTGTGTTAATTTAGCAGTCATTGCTAATTTCTGGGCTTTGCTGCATTTGCATAGGAAAACATAGCCCTGTAAGCCAGAAAGGGAGTTTCATTCCTGCAGCAACTTCCTATGCTTAGTGAGGTTTTTGTGCTGTTGTTGTTTTCAGCCAGAAACATATTTCAAATCATGACTATTGAGAGAAAGAGGAGTTTGATTCACCAAGGGTCTTTTTCAGGATCTGGGTCTTAATTATTAATATAGTTTTCAAGTTGTTTTTTTTTAGCTGCTCAAGACAAGAGATCCCTGGATTAAAAAAGAATGGGGGGGGGGGGGGGGGAGAATTCTCTATCCTTTCCATGACCCCTTTATGTAGTATTAAAGATTTATCCCGGGGGAACTATCAGTATCTTCAGGTTTTTCCCAAAGCTCGTTTAGGCCTTGTTTAAATTTACTGGCCAGTCAAGGTATTATGGGGACTGGGACCAGGTAGGGTGTTACATCATCACTTCTCTATTTTCAAGCACTTGATATATAGTATGAAATTCTGCAGAAGCGGGAAAGCTGTGTAAAGTAGAAGAGTTTTCCAGGGAGAAATCTTATCAGTTTAGTAATTCCCTTTAAACTATTGGGACTAATCAAAGGACTCAAGATAAGTCATTTGTGCCTCTACAAGAGAATAGGTAGGCTAGGATGGCTATGAGCAACCAGCAAAAGCTGAAAGTTCAGATCCTATAAAAGAATAGTTCCCAAATAATTTTTTTTTTAAAAACTTTCACAAAAAACAAAACCAAAACAATATGAAGGCTAGTCCTCCTCATGGAAAATCTCAGCACAGATGCTGAAATGCACATGAATATAAATGGAACAATCCATTTATTAATTGGAAGACTTAAGCAGCAAGTGGTCAGCATGTATAGCCCTGCCATAAACTCAAATGTGTATTGTCTATCACTTAGGGAAATTTCTTAATGTCATTGCTACCTTCCATTACAGTGATGTTCATTTTTTAAAACACTACTGAGGCATCATTTCTGTAAGGGATTATAAATATAGACTTTACTTATCATGCTTAGTATTTCTACAGTACAGATGGTGAATTAACTCAAATACAATAAAGCAAATAACTACAACAAGAAAATTTCTGGCAAAGGGATAGCCAAAAAAGAAAAGCATCCTCCCTCATCTAAGTCTAGTGGGGTTTTACAAACTTTTTTCTAGTAACAACAGTAGTCCAAAATACACTTACAATACCTAAATATCATTGAAATTTGATCTCTTGGAGATTATCAGGGAATTGCAGTGGAGATTAGGCCGAATACGAGCCAAAAAAATGCTCTCACCACAAAATAAGACAAACGTCACAGAGACTACATTTTGACTTTGGCCAGAAGATGGAGGAAAATTATTGTACATTTACTTTGGCACTGCTAATTTGGTACCAGCAATATTGTGTTCAGCTTTGGCACCATTTTCTGCATATTTTAAATCAGTGACTATATTTTTAAGAAAATAATCTTGAAGATAAATGCTGAAGTGACCTAAACCTTTCATCGGTGTATCCCCGGTCTGGAATGCTTACAAACCACACCCCACCCCCATCCCCCGTAATTTTCTCATATGCCTTCTTAAACTTCCAGCTCCAAGCTAATGTATATCAAATGTACATGTCAAAGATTTTTTTTTATGTCTTTCTAATAGGAGCAACAAAGCTTACAAAAAATGTGAGTGAAAGTCATTTCATTTCCACAGGCTTCTGTGATGAAAAGTTAACCCCTACCACTTTAATTCATCAGTAACCATTCCTTATATTCAGATGGGAATCACACCACTAATGAGCTAAATACTTGATGACTTGAAGGTTGAAGGACTGAAAGGCACATCATTATATTGCTTCTCTTAGAAAATGAGGAGACTTCAAAATCCTGACCATGTGTTAATAGGAGCAAGCAATTACGTCCATATGATAATACAGAAATAAGGGGAAGTGTCAGTTAAAATTGCCTTGAAGTGGTCAGGTGGAGAATTCAAGCAGAATTCATTGAAAGAAAAAGTTTCATGCAAAATTTTCCCTTCATATCAATTTACCTCCTTGACCAGAGCAAAATCGAGTTCTGTGTGTTTGTACATTTCAAGAAGTTTACATTACTTCTATCCCATTTTCAAAGATGTCAGAAAAGTTTAACAAAATTTCCAAATGCATTACAGGAGTAGAGTAGCTGAAAATTACATAATATCATAATGTAGGTCAAGGAAGATTTGATTTATGGATACCACAACATCTTGACACATGTAATTTTGCACCAATATAACATTTTTATCGTTTTCCAGAAATGCTAGGCACCAGCAACTCTCAGGCCCAGCTTTAAAATACAGTATTTAACATAAATTTAGTACAATATCAGACAGTATGATTCTGGAAATTCCTGCCATATAAAGGAAGTTTTATGGCTTTCCAGAGCTGGAGAAACACTTCCTCCTTGTTTTTCTACCTTCAGCATCACAGGTAAGATATGCAAGCAGAGATAAAGGAACATGATCAAATCTCTGCTCGTGCTACAGTGATCCATTTGCTGACTACCCAATAAATCTATAAATATGCACAGACAGACAGACCTTTGTAAATTGTTAAAAGTGCCACCCCTGATCTTGTCTAGGATTAAACAGGAAAATAATAAAAGTGGACATTTTCATCCAGTTCTCTAGTGTAACAAACACAGCCTGCACAAATTGCAAGGACTACCTCTGACAAATACCAAAACCACCAAGAGGATTTCAGACGAAATTCTCCACCTCTATTTTCTTCATTTATTCTTTTGCAAAGTAGTACAATTCAAAGATAAAAAATACAGACACATGAAAAAACATATAATCAGCTTTATTGTACTTTTCATAGAAACAATCAGACCAATATATTTTCTTCCTTTAATCTACAAAGGAAAAAAAAAAAGAGAGTGAGAGAGAGAAATTGATTATATACATACGCAGGAAATCAGACTGATGCATTTATAAGGGGAAAAGAAAATACCAGCATAAACCTGATTCATCAGCCAAACTTCTAGGAGAAAAGGGCACATGACATATTTGTTCAATATTGGAAAATCTTCTTTAATTTACCCACTGTAAAAACTCCCTCAAACTTGCATCCTTTATAAGAGACAAGGCTCATCAGAACACCATTTTAGAAATTCTTCTACAGCCCTTCTGGTGTTATTTCTTACAATAAACTGGCTAGTATATGATTACTCTTTACAGCACAATTTTCATGGAGTCATATGCTCATTTTAAGGTCATGCTCACTGCGCTCTTCTGAGGTAATTTGTTTGGCACGGAAGGGGCCTCTGTTTTTCTTGTGGTCCTTGTGTTCAGGCTACCAGAACCTCATCTCATCTATGTAGCAGCTTTCTCATTCTGCAGCAATTTCCAGCCTGACTTCTCAAAGCTCTCTATGGACTTCATGAACTTCTGCTACCTCACCCCTTTCTGGCATTCAGAAGTGGGTAAACCAGAACAGCCAGAATGAGTATTCTGACCAGGGTTGCACTAACACCTGAAAGAGAACTGAGAAATTAATCTGGACCACAAAAATCTTATGCTTTTTTGAACAGAATGGAAATGGTTTTGATGAATCTCTGTACTCAATGAACTTTTTTCCTTCCAGCTCATGCCATGGGTGAAGGTGGTTCACTGGATATTATGTTCAAAGGTTTTGTGTGTCTGTAAAAAAAGGATGCCAAAAGACCAGAGAAACAGAGAGCAAAGGGAGCAAGAAGGCCAAAAACCTAGACTCAGCCACAGTAGGAACAGCAATGTGATCCATGAAAAACTGTCAGAGATCAGACTTTGGGACTGAACTGGAAGGTGAGAAAGTGGTAAAGCAAAGAGCCGTGAGCTCTTGCTGTGCAGCTCTTACTCTACTGAGGGAAACAGAACTTTCATGTTCTTTTCAAATAAGCATAACAATATGTGTAACAAAAGTACCTGTCTCTACCTGAGTTTCTCCCATTAGTACTTTTTCCAAAGACTAACCTTTACCTGTCCAGGAAGCAACAGCACTCCAATGTAAATCATCATATCACTAAAGATTATAGGATAAGAAAAATTCTTCTCTCCCATTTTCATGGGAATGAGTGGGAATGATATTGAAGGGGAAGACTGAAATCTTGGCTCAAGACCTTTCTCCTGTTACTCTCTCCAGACAGCCATTACTTTCTCTTCTGTTTTTCCTTACTCCTATCACTCCAGCATATATAGTTGCTGAAGGGGCTCACACTTTGGCACTTGAGAGTCGCAAACCTCCTCTTCAGGACTTTACATAACTTTGCCTTCTATGGAAATTTTTAATTTTCTCCTCATTGTACCTAATTCCTCACCAAGCCGCCAGAACAATCCACACATCTCATACAATAGGATGATTTTACACCAAGGAAGTGGGAGACAGTTGTATATTACATCTAAGGGAAAGAAACAGCAATCCAAATTTTCATTTATTCTCTTCTCTCCCTAATAGAGCCATTCCTTCTGCAGCCAGTGTATGAAGAGAGGTGGTAACCTAAATCAACACGCATCCTCTGACTGTCCCCATACATGGCTCTTTTACTCAGTGTAACCTGATGTAACATTTATCCCTCTTGCACAGATGACAGACACCAAAATATTCAAGGGGTCTTGAATCAAAGGGGAAACATTTCTGTAAAGGACACTGCCATATTTCTTATCCTAAGCAGCCTTAACTGTCCCCAGCATGGGGCTAAAGAGGAGAGTATTAGGCAATTGTCACCAGTTGAGTGATTGCTCTAGGGTCATATCTAACACCTGACTGGTCTAATAAAATGTAAACTTTGGCATCCATAAAATCAGCACCAAGAACGATGGCAGTGAGCAGTGCAGCTAAACCAAACTCTCTATTTCTCTGTAGATTCATCCTGCATATAGTTTTGGATAGCCCAGTAAACAAGTTGTGGAAGATTTTACCACCATCCTCCTATCCAAAGACTACAAAATTAAGTATGAAACAAAACTCCTCAACCTGGTAATAGCTAGTGTTAATTTACTGGCTTCCACTCTGTTAAAACCTTTTCAGCAGCAGACTGGAGAGAAAAGCTGTCTTGTTCTTGCCTGCAGGGATGTTTTGATGAGCTGAAACTTTATCTACACTGACAAGACAGTAGTGAGCAAGTGTCAGAGCATTTTTATTCAGATCTCAACCACACCTTTGCAATGCTTCCTGCATCTCTGGGGACTACAAGGGAGAAAAAAACCCCACATAATAAAACACACTACTCACTTTTCACCCAACTTTGGTTAAACCTCTAACAGCCAGAATATACAATTAGATTAGTCAAAATTATACAACCTCCCCCCTCTCAGAAAGAAAGACCTGAACCTAAGTTCTACACACATCTCAGGAGTTGGGTGAAGGGGATGGTGCTTGTGTGACAGAGCAAAAGAGGGGAGAGAGTACAGCCTATGCTGCCACTCCTCTCCAAAACAAGAAATAGTCAAGCAAGGAATAAAATACATGTGAAGGGAATTTATTTGATTTAATCACCAGAAGTAAGTTGTAAAATCACTTCCTCCCTTCATGTCAGATTAAATATTCAATGATTCGCAAGCCCTCTCCTGTTCTTTCAGCTGAGGAGACACAGGGCATCTTTGTCAGCAGAGGCAGCTGCTCAGAAGGCTGAGGCAAACCTGCCATCTGTCCACAGCTGATCAGCTCATCCCTGATGCAGGTGAATATGCCCTCAAAGAGTGGGAGAGGTGAGAAATAAATGTACTGACTTTACTACAAGCAAATCTGAACCACATTTTAAGAGACAAGACACAGTACAGAGATGGGTACAAAACTGAGAAGTATTTTACAGTCAGTGAGCGAAAACCTGTAAGAAAGAAGTTCCTACCATAAATGCAAGCAATCTTTGCTCCAGCCCTTGCTGAAAGGATTGCCAATTTAAGGAAAACTGACTTAATACAATTGTTATAATTTACCCAAAAAAAGAAAGCACTACCAGAGCAAATCAGTACTTTATTATATTCCTATTCTTCCAAGCTCACCTTACTCAAGAGAAAAGCAGCACACGATGAGCTCGTTTTTACTTTCTAGCCTTTACTCAAGAGACCAACCACATATCAAAGAATCTTATAATGTGCATCATTTAAGCATCAGCATAAGATGCCCCAGTACATATAGTAGTCCAGTACATCTTACATGTGTGTTGCAGATGACATGATTTTGTAATGCCTCAACACAAAAGCCACTGCACACAAGGCTAGGATATTTCAAGAGATTTCAAATTCCTTAATAAACAGGCACTGTCAAAGTGTTATTTTTAATAGTATAAACATGTTGTCTATTTCAATATTCTGTTTCTTAAAGATACACAAAATGAGAACACACAGTGCTGCATAATCTACCACAAGATTATTCTGAAATCTCAAAAAGTCTCACACATAAAGAAGTTAAACTCCTTTTAACTGTTCCTCATTGTAAATATTAATAAATAATCAGAGCTAGGGTCCATTCTAGCTGTCATGCTATGAGATTGACATTTCCTGTGTTAATCCACATTTTTTCATCTCATGACAATGGTAAGAAATCATAAAACTCTAATTTAACCTAACAACCAAGAAATATTTTTAGTAGCGTAGAGTCGTATTTAAATTAATGCTGATTGCAAAGTTGTTCTTTGTAATCTTCTGCAAGCTATTCCAGAGGCAAGTGCCTGTCTGAGGTTTCTCTTTGACTCCCTCCTGGCACCAAGACCCAGCTTTCTTGCCCCAGGTTCTCCTCCTGTAAAAATCTGGAATTATACTTTGTCCCTAGCTACTGGGAAAAAAAAGAGCTTTAGTGCGATGAGGCGATGAAAACTCCAAGACCAATTGGAAAAGAAAGGCCTTGGATTCAGTCTGGACAGTTTCCTTAAAATGTGAGTTAAAGGCTAAGAATCAAAAGATCTGGAAATCAGGTGAGTGGTAGGTTCCTGGTGTCCAACTGAAAGACAAGAATTTAAGAGTTTGCTTTCAGGAAATAAGCCAGACCTCACAGCCATTTACAGAACACCCAACCAGAGGCAGAGCCCTGACCCATCTGAGGCATGTGTTAGAACAGCTGGGTCAGAACACACTGTCCAAGTAATGTGTTATCCTGCTCCTGACTCTTAGCATTACTCTTAAAAGTAATGTATGTCCTATTCTTTAGTTGTCTAATACTTGAACTGGGAAATTTTCAGGTTAATAATTCTTCTGAAGGATGCACTATCATTAGTTGTTGCAATTCTGAATATTCTTGTTAGCTATCAATGCCCTACCCTTTTTTCTCATGCATATTAACTTTAGTTTCAACGTCATCTTTACAGCAAGGAGTTCACAGTTTTAATTAACATGGTATGAAAAGACATTTCCTTCCCTTTGTTCTGAGCCCACAGTAGAATTCAGCTGTAATGAGTCAACTCTTAACCTGCATTTCCTAAAACACTAGATTTTGTCTTCTTTTCTAAATATATAATTCTAGAATCAGCTTCAGACACGTGGATCTCAAATCTAATTCATCCATATTCAATTACTACAGTCACGAGAATAAAAGGAAATTCTTTGTCCTCTCTCTGATTTTTCCACTCAGAAAGAAAGACCAATGGACTTTAGAGTGATCTCCCCCTTGGGTTTTGTTACCACTTTTCCCTTCCCACAGCCTTACCCAGGCCAAAAATAAAGAGTGAAGTGAAAGTGACATTTTTCCTGAGTTCAGTCAATCAACTACAGAACAGCTTATGACAAAAGATACACTATTTGTCTGTGTAGACAAGATACTATTTATCTCATTAGAGAGCTTTTCTGCTTTAGATTATGCAAGGCAGAAGAAGCAAGGCCAGTACAGCTGCAGGCAAGGATCAGAATTTTCCCCAACTCACATCTCAGCTGACAGCCATAGGTCTGCCCACTTCTATGTATCTGTATGTACAGTATCTCCTGCAGGCTTCCCACTCCTACCAGGCAAAAGCCTGGTAGCCTGGTGGCATTTTTACTACTTTCTTCGCAGCAGTCGTACTTTCCTTGCTGAATTCCTGGATTAAGTGTATTTTAGTCAAGAGCATAGGAGTAAACAAAAACATGGGGATTTTTCTTCCTCCTTTATGTTTATCCCACCATTTTCACATGCTGATTCTGGTTGCTAAATTAAGTGCTACCAAGTCTTGCTGTTTCATCACACATGGATGTTTATAGACACAGAGTTCTTGACCAGCCAGATCTAAAGTCGCCCATGTCTGTAATGAAAAAAAATTTCATTTTACTGACACCGATTATTAGTAGTGCTGGTATAATTTTAATTACAGTTTTACATACATTTTATAGGGAGAGATTCTGCCTTACTTTGCCTCATCCAGAACTGTAAATCCTTCAAGAAACTCCATGTGTCTATGTACACATGTATAGTGTGAGAATATATATGCAGTGTACGCACAATCACAGGTGAACTGAATCAATAGCCCCGTAGCTTCAAAAGGCATCCAGTTACCATAAGCAACACCCCCCTGTCAAAGGGGGAAAGAAATACACAGGTGCAGAGTAATCCATGCAAGTCAAGAAGAGCACAGTAAGAAAGCTCAGAGGAGGAGCAGCCCAAGAGCTGCAGCAGAAGGGAGCCCCGACCTGCTACAGTCTTCTGAACACCCCAGCAAGTGCATCTTGTTGCCTCACACGATAGTCCAAGGTGAGAGGCACGAAGTGGTTTCTCAAGCAGCACAGCAAGCAATATTACTAGCTCTGTTGCACAGACAGAAAATTAACATGCGTGCTCTCCAGCCTGCCCCGGGCGGATAAACCTGCTGCCTGTCAGCTTGCATCCTCGTAGGCAGGAGATAGCAGCTGGGGCAGCAGCCAGTGCATGCTGCCTGACAGCACCCTCTCCAGAGGCCTGATATTATTACAGAGCGCACCTCTCTCTCTGCAGGCTGAATTAACTCGTTCTGACTGTGTGACAGCTCTGACGACTGCCCGCACGGATGCAAGCAGCCAGGGTCACATGCTGTTGCGTGCATGGCCTGTCACCAGCCGTGCCACTAAAACCAGACAAAACCTTGTCAAGGGAGATAAACTCCTCCAGAGGCAGAGGTAAGCAACTCAACTCATGGCACAGCTTGTGAGGGTTCTGATCAAGTTCAAGGACAGTATCCTCTGACAGGGAAGCTGGGTGTAGGATGGAAGGAACACACACACGCTGGAACACGCATTCATGCACACACATAAAGAAAAAAGCAAAGGCAGACAAGTTCAGCTGATGGGTCACAGCCAGGAATGCTGGTGGGGGCACAGCTTGCTGTCAGCAGTCTCATAATAAAAGGGGGAAAGGAAAAAGCTTCCAATTCTCACTGCAAAATGACATCAAAAGAGAAGAAAAATAAAAGCATGTCCTCCCACTTTGAGGTCCTGGAGCTCTGGATGTGCCCAAAAATTAAGTTAGGGAGCAGAGAAAGTGAGTTTGCAAAGAAAAATACCCTGTTCACTTTAGCAGTTAGCTTCTGCTGCAGATGATACCTCTGCTTATGGCACACCTGGCACAGCCTGGTAAACCTAGCTGAAAAATTGCTTAATATTAAAACTTTTTTTCTTCACCTTTCTTCATGAGCCTTTATCCTAAACATGAAGCCCACGGGCAATTGTGCTGACAGTATTTTCAAAGAGCCGAGTACTCCCTGCTCTTCATCTCAGTGAGCTGTACCCCAAGATAAGGAAAGAGTGGTAGGGCTAAAAAACCCACTGATTGGTATCTTCCTTTTACTTGAACCACAGAAAATTTCCATTCTACTTGTTCTTCACCCTAAAATACCAAGGAAATGTGTTCACTCCCTGTATTATTTGCCACAAAAATACTAGATGTCTGAGAGATACAAGGGTTTTTATTATTCAAATGAAAACACTCAGCTTACCCAGCATGTTTGATCAGTATATATGGAAAGCAGTTACTAGAAATAATGTACACTTTGGAAGTCATACTTAGATATGGTATCTCTGCTTCATATTTCTGCCATCACACAAAGAAACCTCCCTACAGTCTAAGCACCTAAGTAAACAGAAGCTTCTTCTGCTTTACATTACCAGCATAGCACAAAACAACTGGAATATGCTGCTTTGGCCACAGACTTTGCTAGCAAAGAGAAAACAGAGGCTTACAACAGGTAGCATGTTATTTTACAAAAAACTTTTTCTTTTCATGAGCTCTGCAAACAGAACCTACCCATGGGAAGGGTGTTACCACCATCCAGAGTAAATGAAACATTATGTGTTCATCCCATCAGTAATAAAAAAGAAGTTTAAATGGACACTAATATGTTAAAAAAGCAACCTTTGATGCAATCACCTTGTAAGTATCAGGGAAGTGTGTCACTTAGAGATAGTTGTTGAAATAGAGGATTTCTACACCTTTTATCCCAGACCAGCAGTGATCAAATGTTATCCTTTTTTTTTTTTTTAACAGCCTTTTGTATGAAAACAGTTGCTGGTTATATCCCCAAAAACTCATAGGAAGATCAACTCAGTTGGGCTACATTCTAGTATTAATACGATCGTGACTACAGCTCCCACCTGGAAGCAATGATAGTGGGATGGCACAGGTTTATTTTGCTTTTGTCTGTGCCATAGTCTTTTCTGCAAACCTCCAAAATAGGAAAACTTTCAAAGTTTTACCTTCCATAAAATATAAAAATGTCATTGAGCAAGTAATGAGCCATTTTCTGCTTATTTCAAAAAACATATTTGGCAACCTTGTACTTTTGTGAAATGAATGGAATTTTTCTTTGCCAGTTATTGTTTTTTTAAAAGCTTAGTATGTAAGGAAGCAAACTAACATAAGTGTATATTTGCACAGAAACACCTGGAATTAAATATTTTCAGGATAATACTGAAGATGGTATAGTACAGGAACCTCTAAAAACAACAAGTTTGAACCAAAATCTAGACACAAATATCCCAAAGACCTGAAGGGTTTTTTTTCTATTGGAGCTCTATATGTGGGATCTCTCAGAAAGACCTTAAGGGAACAATCCCCTGTTCCCTAGCAAGCAGCAACCTCAGGCTAATGACTAGCCTTAACATAAAATGAAAGAAAAGAAAATGAGGATTAAACTACTTTCTTATGTCTATTCATTCTATTCATTCACAGGAAGCCTGTGATTTTCAGAGAAAAGTCTGATGAGTGGCGAGTAAAAGGTTCCAGAGGTAGAAGATCCTTTTTTACTTCTTCTAGGTATTTTCTTCCATAGGCTAAATGAATTGTCATTCATATTTTTGAGTCACTTCTCATTCATCATGCATACTCAGCAGAAAAAGCACAATTTTCCATTGACCTCTTTGATTTTGACAATCTTCAGACTTCTTCTAGGCTATAATATTCCTTTTTATTTTGAGAGAAAAAAATAATCAAGGTTATGTTCCTCAGGATCATGTAATGAAAATCCTTTAAAGCAGAACACAAGCATATATGGCTGAGAACAGTGCAACCAAAACCAACTCACCAACTTTTCCTGTCAGTTTATCAATTTGAAATAATCATGATACTCCTGATCTTTATACATACGGAAGTGGTACAGAGTGTCTTGTCTGTTGGAGAGGCTTAGCACATCATGTTTCACACAGGAGAGTTGTTCTCAGAGACATATATCTTTTTCATCTCTCCTAGTGATTAGTTGGGGATTGCTCTCTTGGGGATTGAACACTTCAAGTTCAAACAGAGATTTTTACCCACAAAGAAAATGGTGTCCCTGCCACCAGTAACTAATTTTCAAGTTATCATTATCTTTAATTGTCAACTATCAATCAAGTAAGTCAAATAAATAATAATAAATAAATATGTGTAATAAAATGCTCTACTGCCTTCATGTCTAATAATGAAACTATAACAGAACTCCAGTCAGCAAGTTTCTCCCAGCTACCATGGTTTGCAGATCGAATATATCTTGGATTTTTGTGTTTGCAACTTTGGAGGCTGTTCACAGAAGCAATTAAGAATTGCTATAGTAATAGTACCATGCAACACACTGTCTATGAACTGAAGCATTAGATATGTAAGCCTTCTAGCAGGACATTGTTAGCACATGATAATAACAGTTTAGAGCATTTGTAAATATCAGCTTCTTATTCCTAACTCCAAAGTAGCTGGTACACAAATACACAGAAAAATAAGTCAATCATTAAAAAAAAAAATCTGAAAAGCTATGCCACTTCTGGATGCCAGTGGGAGGAATAATACTATCTGGATTCTCCACTTTTATCTGGGGGCCAGTGCAGCTCTCCTAGAGTATGACTGCTCCTTGCAGCTTGAGGAATGAAAAATCCCAATTCCATTTTCATTTCCATTTCTCATCACACTGCTTCTGGCTGAGATGGAGTTCATTTCCTTCAGAGCAGCCCAGAAAGTGCTGCTTTTCTGATTTGTGCTGAAAACAACCCTGATAACACAATCCTGAGAGCTTCAGCTGCTGGTGAACGGTGCTTGTGCAGTGCCGAGGCTTTCTCTGTTTCTCATCCTCCCTGTGCCTTCCAAATGAGCAGCGTCCGGGTGGGCAAGTGCCTGAGAGGGGACACAGAGGGCACAGCTGACCCCAGTGGACAAGGAGATGGCCCATGGTGCTCAGCAAGCACCGTGGCAGGAGGGAGGCAGGAGGCTCATGGTGTCTGTGCTCCCACGCCAGTGTTAGGTGTGCTGAGGCCCGGCTTCTTGGGGAGCCCGCTGGGACATCCACTTGCCCAGGGGAATGCCCTGTTCTGCTCTGCCTGCATGTGCAGCTTTTGCTTCACAGCTTAAACTGTCTGTGCCTTCCCTCATGAGTCTTCTCCCTTTCCCTGTGTTTCATTCCTACCTGGCAGAAGAGGGGAGTGAGGGAGTGGCTGGGGTGAATTTGGCTGATGGCTGGAGCCCCACAAATGTACATATGTACTGTTTCTATTCAGCAGAAATTCCTAATAACCATAGAAATCACTCAGAACAAAACAAAGATGATCATTATGGCTCCAATATATTATTTTGCATCCCTTTTAATACCCATATTTATGTAGTGGAACTCTGAACACCTCTATGTTGCTCCCAGTCATAAACATTTCTCACAGCCTGTCTTACTGAGCACCTTTTTCTTAATACTTATATTTTAATCAAATATCTTAGTATGAATTTCTTCCAGAAAAGTCACCAATAAGGCAAATTATGTTCTCGACACCAGACACAGAAAATAGAAAGTTTATTGCATTGTATCTTTCTATCTGTGTCCGGGATGAGTTCATAGGAAATGTGAAGAAGGGACCACAGTTAATTATTTTGTTTATTCCAGTTTCCAGCAGGAGGGAAGGCATTCCAGACATGGAATTTACACAAAGTACTGCTGTTCTGCTCCTATGTCCACAGAACTCTCAGACTTTGCTTTGATTCTGCAAACATACTTTGTAACACAGCTTCCATATCCAACCATGTTCATTTTGCAAATAAATTTGACATTAAATTGCCATTTTTAATCCTGTGATAGTCACCTCATGCAGGTAATGATACACAGTTACACAACCACAATTACACTGCTAGGAGCGTATGTAGAATGTGGATGCTTTAACTGGGATTTGAGGTGTTACCTTGAACCTGTGCAGGTGGGGCTATCTCTCTGTGAGCAGTTACTGCAGGGCGAGAGTGGGCTGCTGTGCCTCAGCTGCTCACCATGGAGATCCCTCGGCAACAGAGAGCATAGAGCAGTACCTGATACAGACTAAAGTTCCTCTTCTTCCCATTCTGGACTGCTGCCTCATGATTTAGCTAGAAAAAGTCCTAGAGCTGCTGAAAGGGCAAGAAAGATTAACGGCTGGTGTACCTACTTGGTTGTTTGCATCTTCCCATATAGCAAACCTCTGGACTATGCTACACTGTTAACTTGCTTCAAATCTTCTGACCCAAAAGGGTGCTTCCCAGGTGCCCTATTAAAAGAACTTCACAAGATTTTTTTTCTTTTGTGGAAGGGCAATCTCACCAAAGGTTAATTCTCTCTGTTATCTCAGTGAGGCATAACCTGAAAACCACTGCCAAGGTGTCCACAGCTGCAGTATCTTGGCAATAATTCTTTTTCAGCATATTTACAGTACGAATATTTGTATAGTAATATATGACCACTGTGTTGTAATTTGAACTAAGCTAATCAATATGGATGTACTTCATATTCAAGATCTTTTCATAATTGTACTTGCCAACACAGGGTTTTATGAATATAGACTGTAAAACAATTAAGAAACATATAAAAATAATACTCTTGACATTTTTACTCATACTAAAAACTCCTAAACATCTGTGTTTCATTGGATTATGTTACAAGCTTATATATATACTTCAGGGTTCCCAGCAGGACACTTGAATCTAAAAGGAAGCCATAATTTATTATCCCTATTAATGAAATTCTCTACTTCAATCACTGTGGAGCTTTATGGTGAACTTCTGAATATCAAAATTACTTTTGCACAGCTGAGCCTTATTCAGAATCTGGCCTTGAGGAGACTCATTTCAGTATATTAGGCTTTAGGATTTCAAATCATTTTAAAAGGAAGGGTATTGAAAAAGAAAGTAATTGTTACATTTTTTTTGTGATTGCTGTTAACAATTTAACAATTGTTACAGCAACTGTTAAATGCTGGCATAAAGAATTCCTAGCATGAAATATGTAAGTTTGCTGTTATTCCAAACTGTTACAGAAAAATACCACAATTTCCATGTGAATTTAATATTTGGTAGCATCTAAGCTATTTGAGGCTCAATAAGTATAATACAATGCAAACTTAGCTTAATAAAATAAATGGCTGTCGTGGTTTAAGCCCAGCTAGAGATTAAGCACCATACAGCCACTTGCTCAGACCTCTAGCCTTCTCCAGTGGAATGGGGAGAAGAATCAAAGTTTAAGTTGAATGTTGAGACAGGAACAGTTTATTAACTGAAAATAAAGTAAAATACAATTTTATTAGTAAATTCTGATAATGATTATAATAAAAAAGAAACAAGAAAGTGATGTATAATGCAATGGTTCACCGCCTACTGACTAATGCCAGACCCTACTTCCCAAACCCAGATCAGCCTGCCTGTCCAGGTAACTCCCCCAGTTTACACACTGGACCTGATATCCTATGGTGTGGAATATCCTTTTGGGGACTTTGGACCACCTGTTCCAGCTGTGCTCCCTCCCAGTTTCTTTTGTGTATATCCTCAGTGGCAGAGCATGAGACAAGGAAAAATAAGTCCTTGACTCAGGATAAACACATCTTAGCAAAACCCAAAACATCAGTGTGTTATCAACATCATCCTCATTCTGAAATCAAAACACAGCATTTCAGCAGCTGCTGAGAAGAAATTAACTCTACTCTGGCTGAGACCAGCACAATGGTTAAACAATTCCAGTTGTCTTTTATGTGTGTGAAATGAGATCTTTTCTGTCTTCTAAAAAGAAGAGAGAAGAAAAGCTAATAATAATGCACACACATACACAATCACCTCCTACTTCAAAACAGAGATATATGCCAGTGTTACATCTGTACAGAGTATTCAATTTAGTACCAATTTTGAGACCCAAGACAGGCAAAAGGTCTTTAACATAATACCTTTTACAAAAAGAAGACAAGAGAATTCTACTCTTTTTCACAGTAATCAAATTTCCAAAACCTTACACTGCTTAAGTTGTTTTGCAGCTGTATATCACAGTCAGCAGCAAAGTTCCCATTCCTTCTGCACTTACACCATTACACATGTGCAATTCATAAAATATTTACGTATGTTGCCTCTTTTTTGTTTTGGAAAGCAAAATAAAGATAAACCATAAATTTTGTCAACAGCATGTGTATGCAGAGACACATATGTGAGGTAGGGTAATTCGTTTATCTTTTATGACCTTGTTGGTAAATTAGGGGACCTCTTATTACATCTTGATTATGTTTGCAATTATCTGATACCAAAAGTTGCTTCCACCATCTTTCCAGTACTTTTATTCTCTTTTTCTCTCTTCTTCTCTGCTCTCCTTCTTTCCTTAGCTTTTTAATAGCTTATAACCATACCTTGTTGCATCCTGGCTGAGAGCTCTTTCAAGTCCCAGGTGCAAATCAATAAGTTATAGCGATTCATAAAAATAAGACTGTCATCATTATTGTTCAATTATTGCTGTGTCTGAGGAAAGATTCTTCAAATGCTGAAGGTGTCTTCACTAATATTTATAATCTGCACTGAACAGTATTAATGAATGAGTGGGTGTACATTCTGCTGAAATGCAGTGGCATTTGATTTATACTAAGTCCAGGTCTGATTGTTAAAGCTAAATCCATTAAACTGTCTCTTAGATCTGCCTTAATGTACTTCCCTGCATACAATAGAGTTTAAACATTACTTATCTTTTCATTATGGGTTGAATATTTGTCTTTATTAGATCATCCTATGATAAATGAGACTTGGGATATTTTGAAAAATAGCAGTTTATTAAAGCTTCACTTGTCAGAAAAAAATATTTTAAAAAATATCAGCATGTTTGCTAAAAAATAATCAGTTGATGCTTAAAGTGTAAGAAGAAATTCAAAATATTCAACCCTAGTTCATAAAAACCAAGATGCTCAAGGAAGAAATTCATACTTCATCTTGGGGAAAAGAAATTCACAAACAGTTTTCATTTGGAAGGAAAAAATATACTTTGTTTACCTAAGCTGTAAGTGTCTCCAAGTGTCTCCAAGGGGGGAAGGTTTTTTACCTCTAGCTCAAAATTGCTCTCTCCTTAAAAAAAAAGAAATCCATTAAACAGAAGTGTAAATGGCAAAGACAGAGTAGGGAGAACATGGAGAACATGCAGGAGAACATGCAGGAAATAATCAGCTTCCAGTTCAGGCTAGGAATATCTGCAAAGGGTATTAAATACAAAGACTGACTACAGTATTTTTTCTCAGGTACAAGAGTTTTCCATTCACAGTACATACAAAGCTTCTGTTTTCCTTACCTGGTGTTGGCTACCATCAGAGAGAATTTTTCCATCACTATTAATATGTTCTTTTCAACTCATTTTGTTCAGGAAGTAAACCCTCAGAAAAGCCTTGTAGGCTTGATTCTATCTTAAGAGGAGTGGTCAGCCATTTCATAGAATGCAGCTCATTTACAACTGGACAATCCTAATTTTTTGGTGCAGGATACATTAAACAACATAGCTTCTCTCCTTATATTCCCACTGTTCTTCTAGACAAATCTTTAACTCACAAAATTTCCCTCAAGCCAGCAGCACCATCCTCTTCTCAAACATCCTTGGACTCTGATATTCTAGCCCTCTCCTCTATCCCCTGCATTTTCATGGTCTAAACTCATATTACAGAGCTTCTTCACCAACTACCAAATACCAAATAGTTTTGTACAGAGTACAAAATGTGCATAATAATACATTATTACCTGCCTGCCACATACATTAAATAAACTAATTTCACAATCTAGGGCTGTCACTGCTGTGCATGACATGTTAGAGTCAGAGTTGTGCCTTTCCAATAATGCAAGATCACTAGAAGCACAAGTTTATCAGCTCCCTGAGGGTTTTGTCCTTCTAAGGGTTCACAAAACCCACATGGTATATGGAATGCTAGAGCTAAAAATTTGCAGTCTCTGAGGATAGAGTTAGACCTGGAAGCCCCATGCACATGACAAACCCTGGATACACGTCAAAAGCCAGCACCTGTGCCTCAGAAAGGGTAAGACACTTGTGCAATTTTCACGCTGTCCCTCACTCAGAACTCTTTCCAGAAATGCAGTATAGATCCAAGTGTACAAACAGCTGTAAATTATAGAATCACTAGGTTGGAAGAGACATTGAAGATCATCAAGTCCAATCCATGCCCTAACACCTCAACTAAATCATGGCCCCAAGTGCCACATTCAACCTTTTTTAAATACATCCAGGGATGGTGACTCCACCACCTCCCTGGGCAGACCATTCCATCACTCTTTCCATAAAAAACTTTTTCCTAATATCCAACTTATATTTCCCTTGGCACAGCTTTAGACTGTGACCTCTAGTTCTGTCAGTTTCTGCCTGGAGAAAAAGACCAACCCCACCTGACTACAACGACCTTTCAGGGAGTTGTAGAGAGTGATAAGGGCACCTCTGAGTCTCCTTTTCTCCAGGCTGAGCCACCCCAGCCCCTTTAGTTGTTCCTCACAGGGTTTGTGTTCCAAGCCCCTCTCCAGCCTTGTTGCCTCCTCTGGACGCACTCAAGCATCTCAAGGTCCTTCCCAAACTGAGGGACCAGAACTGGACACAGCACTCGAGGTCTGGCCTTTCCAGTGCTGTACAAGGGAAGGGTGACCTCCCTGCTCCTGCTGGCCACACTATTCCTGATCCAGGCCAGGATGCCCTTGGCCTTCTTGGCCCCCAGGGCACACTGCTGGCTCATGTTCAGCCGGCTGTGGACCAGCACCCCCAGGTCCCTTTCTGGGCACTGTCCAGCCACACCATCCCCAGCCTGTAATGCTGCAGGGGGTTATTGTGGCCAAAATGCAGGACTCGGCACTTGGAGTTATTAACCTTCATCTTATTGGACTTGGCCCATCCATCCAACCATTCCAGGTCTCTCTGCAGAGCCCTCCTACCCTCCACAACAGATTGACACACAGTCCCAGCTTGGTGTCATCTGCAAATTTACTGATGAAAGACTCAATCCCATCATCCCTGTCATCAATAAAAATATTGAACAGAACTGGCCCCAGCACAGACCCCAGAGGGACACCACTGGTGACTGGCCCCAGCTGGATGCAGCACCATTCACCAGCGCCCTCTGGGCCTGGCCATCCAGCCATTTCCTAACCCAGCAAGGAGTGCTCCTGTCCAAGCCGTGGGCTGCCAACTTTCCCAGGAGTGTGCTCTGGGAGACAGTGTCAAAGGCCTTGCTAAGTCCAGGTACACAACATCCACAGCCTTTCCTGCACCCACCAAGGGGGTACCTGGTCGTAAAAAAAGTGTGGTCAAACACAACCTTCCCCTCCTAAACTCTAAAACCTAAAACAAATGGTCGTCACACTGGCCAGTTTCCAGTCATCTGGAACCTCCCCAGTGAGCCAGAGCTGCTGGTAAATGATGGAGAGTGGCTTCACAAGTTCATCTGCCAGCTCCTTCATCACCCTGGGATGGATCCCATCTGGTCACATGGATTTATGAACATCCAAGCAGCTCAGTAGTTCTCTGACTGCCTCCTCCTGGATAACAGGGCGACCATTCTGCTCCCTGACACCATCTACCAGCCCAGAAGGACAGTTGTCCTGAGGACAACCTGTCTTCTCACTGAAGACTGAGGCAAAGAAGGCGTTAAGCACTTCTGTCTTCTCCTCATCTGCAATTACTCAGTTCCCTCCCTCATCCAACAGAGAACAAAGTTTGGTTTTAGCTTCCTTTTGCCATTAACATATTTGTAAAAATGTTTTTTATTATCCTTTACAAAAGTTGCCAAATTAAGTTCTAGCTTTGGCCTCTCTATTTTTTTCCTACCTAGCAACCCCCTTAAATGCTTCCTGAGAGACCTGATCTTTCTTCCAAAGATGATACATCCTCTTTTTATTCCTTAGTTCCTTTGAAAACTTGCCATCCAGGCTTGACACTTGCCTCATCATTCAGCACACAGGGACTGTCTGCTCCTGTGCCCTCAACATTTCTGTTTTGAAGCACACCCACCTTTCCTGGACTCCTTTGTTTTTAAGGGCTGCTTCCCAAGGAACTCTCTGAGCAAGTCTTCTAAATAGGCCAAAGTCTGCCCTTCAAAAGTCCAATGTTAAGGTCTTATTGATGTTCCTCCTGACTTCACCAAACATTGAGAGCTCTATAATTTCATGATCACTATGCCCCAAGCAGCCTCCAACCACCACATTTCTCACCAGCCTATCTCTATTTGCAAGTAACAGGTCTAACATAGACCCTCCCCTGGTGGGCTCACTCACCAGCTGTGACAAAAAGTTGTCCTTCACACTCTAAGAACTTGCTGGACTGCCTCTTTTCTGCTGTCTTAAGTTCCCAGCAGGTGTCTGGTAGTCACCTTGTAATCACCTAAAAGAACAAGCGCTGGTGATCTTGAAAAATCCTTCATCTGCTTCTAGAATAAGTTATCCACCTCTTCTTCCTGGTTGGGTGGACAATAACAGACTCCCAGTAGGATGCCAGCCTTGTTGGCCTTCCCCTTAATTCTTACTCATAGGCACTCAGCCTCATTGTCATTAGTTTCAATGCCCATGCCATCGAGAGCCTCCCTAATATAAAGGGCCCCCTCTCCACCTCTTCTCCTTTCCTGTCTCTTCTGAAGATCTTGCAGCCACCAGTGCAGTGTTCCAGCCATGTGAGTCATCCCATCACGTTTCTGTGATGGTGACTACATCAGAGCTTTGCTGTTTCACCATGGCCTCCAGCTCTTCTTGCTTGTTGCCCATGCTGTGTGCATTAGTGCACATGCCCCTCAGCTGGGCTGCTGATCCCACCCCTACCTCTGGCTTACCACCCTTGGGCCTGCTTCCAGACAGCCCAACTGCCTGCCCTTCCCCCTTCAAACCTAGTTTAAAGCCCTCTCAATGAGCTCTGCTAGTTCATGAGCTAAAATCCTTCTGCCCTTAACAGAGGGATGGAGTCCACACAGTTCCAGCAGGCCAGGTGCCATGAAAGTTGCCCCATGATCAAATAACCCAAAATCTTGCTGATGGCACTAACCTTTGAGCCACTTGTCAATAATGTGGGCTCTCCTATTCCTTTCATAATTTTTCTCTGCCACCAAAGGGACTGAGCAGAACATCACCTGCGCTCCTGCTCTATCAACCACTTGACCCAGTGCCCTAAAGTCCCTTTTAATTTCCCTGGCGCTCTTCTTTTCAATTTCTTCACTGCCAGCCTGGAATACCAGTAGTGGGTAATAATCAGAGGGTTGAATCAGCTGAGGGAGTCTCTCAGTAATATCCCATAGCCAGACCCCACGGAGGCAGCAGACCTTCCTGTGGTATGGGTCCGACATATGGGGACTCTGTTCCCCTCAGAAGTGAGTTAGTCACCCACTATGACTACCCTTCTTTTCTTTTTAATGTTAGAGGTGGTGATCTATCTTACAGACAAAGTGTAATTGGGAGGCTCATTGGGCAGATCATCTTCTTCCTACATCCTCTGTCTGACCCTCTAGATCCAGGGCCTCATACCTGTTCTAAAGTGGCACCTGGGTAGGTGATGCAGGTCAGGAAGAACTTTTATTAGCTCCCTGAGCAGGGACCCATCCACTCCCCTCCATCAGCCGGTGTCCTCCTATCACCTGGCAGTGGGAGGCAGGGGAGTCCTCCAGCTCCTGGTGGGCCTCCCTCAAGGATGGAAGGGCAGAACTCCACCAATGTATATCCCTTTCACTTTCCCTAAGACTCCTTAGTCTTTCAACCTCCTACCTCAGCTCAGGCACCAGCAAAAGGAGATCATTCACCTTCTGCGATGTCCCCTGGTACCACTAATAAGCTCACAAACTCTGCACAGGAAGGGGTCTGGACAGACGCATCCTTTTTGGAGGGTTCTACTTGGCTACGTACACTTTTTACTAACTGCAGTTTTTGACCATGTAAAAACCGTTACTAACAAAAAAAACCAAAACCAACCAACCAACAAAAACAGAACAAACAATAAACTAAAAAGCCCATTAGCAGGGGGAAACCTGCAACCTTGTCTGCTTACCCTGCTGCGCTAAATCCCACAAAACTGCCGTGCCATGCCCATTTGCCCACTCCTGTTCGCTGCACTCCCTAGAGCCCTCCCTTAATCACCCTGCCACTTGCTGGAGGAAAACAACTATTATAACATACTTGGAGAAGATTTATGAAAGCTCCACAGATTATTTTTGTGTAAAGTTTTCAGAATTTCATTCTTCTGTACTCCTATCTTTGATCTCTTTGGAGCCAAAAAACAGAACTCAGTTTTCCACACATGGTCCTGTCAGCACAGGCAGCCTGGGTTTTTTGCCTGTGTAACTCTGGACTTGGCCAACACGGAAAGATGTCACTTTGGACTGGCAAAAACCAGCTGGATATCTTTGAAACTGATATAGTTTTTTCCTAAGGTTAGGCAAGAATTTGCTTTAAATCTGTACCTTCTTAAAGCTGGTTGGGATATAAAGGGCTATGAAATTACTTGTCTTTTTTGCTATAAAGAGATTTTTCCATTCTTTTCATGTGTTTCCTTCCCTAGGTCTGGCAAAATCAGACTATCTTCAGAAGTGACATCTTGTTTTCCTAGCTGGAACAGGTTTTGCTGGCTCCCAGAACTAGCAGGTAAAATAAATTTCCAAGTGATACAGGCTGTTTATTGTAAGCACAAGAGGCTACTTGCAGGTGAATATTGGTTCTTGATAGTACCATGAACCCTGCTGTAATCCATCTCCCAGAGAAGACTTCAAATTCTAGAGAACATTGTGGTGTCTGCTTAATGGCAACTTAGCAGACAGAACTGATAACTGAATGTAGATTACTGAAAACCAGTTCAGATCACAAAAATGGTATGTGTTAGAATCTGAAAATGTCATAAAATCCCATTAAAACATCATGCTTTCATAATTCATAATCGTGAGACCTGCTGGTATACTTTTCTTTTGATTGACTTATTTGACAGAGGTTACAGAAATACTTATCACAAAAACTAAATAATACAGGTGGCTAGGAGAATATGTACAGAAATCTACAAACTTTGTGGTACTTTTTTTCATTGTTTTGATTTTATCTTAGCATTTTCAGACTTTTAGACAAAACAACAAAAATAAAATAGAAAAAAGTTGAAAAACACTTCCATCTCCTACTGGATTCCAAGACAGGCAATAACTGATTTTTTGTTTGTTTTTTGTTATAAAGAATGATATTTTCTGAGCTCATTCCAGCTAGGAGTGGAGGAGAAGGGATATATAATGTCCATATCATAAAAAAACCCACAGTAGATGATGACTGTAGACTTTTGGGAACACCACCATTTTTCTGTGCTTGCCTCCTATTTTAATAGTGGGAGGGGCTACAGGGTTCTTCTATGAGAAGCTGCCAGAAGCTTCTCCCACTTTGGTCAGAGCCAAAGCCAGATGGCTCCAGGATGGACCTGCAGCTGGCCAAGGCTGAGGCCAAGCCCATCAGTGACAGAGGTAGTACCTCTGGAAGGACATATTTGAGAGAGGGGGGGAAAAACTTGCTGTGCAGCAATAGTCAAAAGAGTGAAAATATGTTAAAGGAACAACTGTGTAGACACTCAGATCAGTGCAGAAGGAGAGGCTGGAGGTACTCCAGGTGCTGGAGCTGAGATTCCCCTGCAGCTATGGAGCAGTCTGTGGAGGTCCATGGGGTACGCAGATCCACTTGCAACTCCTGGAGAATGCCACACAGGAGCAGGTGAGGGAGCAGCAGAGACAATGTGTGATGAACTGACCATAACCACTGTTCTCTGTACCCCTGTGCTGCCAGAAGGAAGGAGGTGAAGGATTCAGGAGTGAAGTTGAGCCAAAGAAAAAGGGAGGCATGGGTAAAAGGTGTTTTATTTCTCGTTACCCTACTCTCAGTTGATTGATAATAAATTCTTTTTTTTCCCCACATTTGTTTTGCCCATGACAGTAATTGCTGAGTGATCTCTCCCTATTCTTACCCTGATCTATGAGCCTTTTGTTGTATTTTCTCTCCCCTGCCGAGTGGAGGAAGGGGCAGATAGAGCCATTTTGGTGTGCACCTGTTGTTCAGATGGGGTTAAACCACCACACTTTGCTAGCTCTGATAGCTGACTTCCTGTATCTTGTTTTCCAGTAGTTAGCACAAAAATGTCACACCAAATGTGCCAGGGGATTTGGATGTTCCCACGGCATATTTTTGCCCTGCTGTGCCCCACATGCCAGATCAGCATTGACTAGGTAGTCATTAGGTTGCATGTCCATTCCAGGCTACCTGAATTTACCAGATTATTTGCTAATGGACCTAGGACATCCTCCTCTGAGCAGAGCCTTGATTTTGGAGTTCCACAACTCCATTCTAATTCCCAGTTTTAGGATTATTACTATGTCTGGTAAAAAGCAGAGGTATCGGTATGTATCCTCTTTCAGACAAACTGATAGCCAGCACCTAGCGTGAGGAAAATCATGTATGTCCTATTACAAGATTTGCGATAGCACTTCTTAAGCAAATTGTACCTTCATGAAATTAACTTATTACTAGCAATAATTTAGATCTGTTTGCAGTTCCGTGACTAGAGAAGAGTGAAAGCACAGATTTCAAGAAAGAATTGAAATCCAAGCCAAAAACTTATATAAAACCTGTACTATTCTCTCACCCTTGTGCAAGATTCCTCTAAGGGAATGTCAAGGTTCATTAAGGAGACAGTGGAAGAAACTTGTCATGACAAGTTATTTTGCCCACAATTAACTTGCGCAGGGAGCTGTGTTTGACTTTGGCTGTGCTAATTCCCAGAGAGGTCATGGGTTCCCCATCCCTGGAGGTGTTCAAGACCAGGCTGAATGGGGTTCTGAGCAGCCTGGTCTAGTGGAAGATGTCCCTGACTGTGGAGCTTGATGATCTTTAAGGTCCCTTCCAACCATAATCATGATTCTATGATCCAATGAATTTGCAGTTATCAATCTACTGCTCCCACCTAGTGTGCTTCTGTAAGGTTATTTAATGTCATGAGCATAAACACACTGGTGCTTCCACATCTGGAAGGTGTTTATAAAAGGATACATCTTTCTATTAGGTTTTAAAAAAGGAAACATCTTTCTATTAGGTATGCACTTCCTAGCTGAACACATATTTGCCATCTTATGGTGTGATCTTGTTTCCAGCGAAGGTAACAGTCTTTCCATTTCAGTGGTAGGCAGAACTGAATTTGAATTATCTTTCTATGGAAAAGAAAACATTTGGGGCTAGTGAGTAATAGGAGTACCTCATACTTCTGTGTGCCCTAGAAATGCTGCTACAGTAAATTGCCACAATTTGTGTTTCCCCATGGTAAAACTCTGCAGAGCAAAGTAGTTTTCTTTGCTTGGCGACACTGTGCGCCTTTAGGGTCTGGACACAACTCAGAGATAAGCATGTAATTAAAAAAGTACTACAGATAAGAAACAATAGGCCAGCAAACAATCCCATTAAAAGACTGGTAATACATTCTGGAAGCTAAGCTCTTAGTCATAAATGTGCTTACTTTAGCTGAATAACTATTTATAATACATCATTTTGGTAAAAAGAGGGAATGCTTAATTTGCACTAGAGTTGCACTTCTCAGTCTGTGCAAGAAAAAATTAGTGATTAACATTTTAAGGGGCACAAGCACACACAGAGGACATACCAGACTTGAGAAATAAATGGATTATGCCAGTATGTAGTATTTATCACCTTTAAAAAGAAACATATATTCTAGGAAAACAAAAAATCAGTAATATCTTTTTCCTAGTATATATTTCTCCTGTGCAGAGTTGAAGACAAAAAAGGAGCCCTCAAGTATATCTCCGTTCTCACCAGATACCATATTGTGATAAAAATTTAGAAATCAAGTCCTGATGGAGGGAACAGCTGGCAAAGAGTAACTGTCTAATCAGGAATTATGTTCTGCAGAGACTCCTTGAGAAAGAAAAGCAGGACTTGATCCAATATTTCCCATCATGAACTTGCTGGTAAATCAACAAGTTACTGAGTTACTGAATGGCTGGTTTCTTTTTTTTTTTTTTTTTTTTTTTTTTTTTTTGCTGAATTCAGTCCCACAGCTCCAAGAACTTTCAAGGAGAATTCAATCCTAAAAATGCATAGGGACAAACTTCCTCATGTCCTCATGTAGGCTCTGAATAGCCCCATTAAGTCAGTGGGACCAACACACAAGTGCCTTAGATAGTATTATTTACTTTTCATCATATGACTGGAGTCTTACATAACTTCATAAGGAAAACATGCAGTCTGTCACCAAAAGTCCTTTCTGGTTATATACACAGTCCCTTTGCTTGCAGCAATGTTTTATCAGTGTTGTACAACTGTCCTTATACACTGCTTTAATAATTGAGTATGTTGTGCACCAGATTGAGAAAATACTCATTAAAAGTGTCTACTAGTATTATGTCCAAATCTGAAAAACAGATCTGAATTTACATTCCCTTTGTGTTAGTTTCTTGCACAGCATCTAACAAATAGATCTAGCTGTATTCTCCCTTATATTTTATCTTGGTGTAACTCAGCTAATTTAATTAGTTAATGGAATTTCTCTTAGTATGCGTGTAGTGTTAAACATTAATTTTTCCTCAGAGGTACAGAATGAGTTTGAATAAGAGACCAGACCCACTGAAACAGTAAGCCCCAGAGACATATGGGACAACACGTGCAAAAACATACCAATTTCTAGTTCCTGCTAGGTCACTGAATCTCAGTGTCTTCAATTAAAGTTGATCACTTAAACACTTCTGTGTTTTGGTGCCACATCAGATGCAAGAACACAAAGAAAACTTTCACTATGGTCAGCTAAGCTGTCTTAGCCCAGTGCCTGTAAAACCTGTTCCAGTAGCAGTATATGCTACTGGAGTATATGCTACTGCAAGATATGCTTGCCTACACCCAAAGACTTCTGCGTGTGTGTATATCCATCTATCTGTCTCTGTACGTGTGCATAAATATATACATATGCAGAAGTGTCGAAATACGGCTTGATGTGCCTACCTCTTATTTTCACAATCTTCACCTATGATATTCCATGTGCTTGAGACACAGGACTGACATGGATAGAAGACAGTAAGGTTTAATTTCTAAAAAGTTACCTCTGTGATTAATATTGCATCCAAAATGATAACATTTTGCATGGTTCCTCTATCTAGTGAAGTTATTGGCAGGACTAGCCACAGAGTACCATATTTTAAGAAAATAGCGCACTGAATTTGCAGTGAATTTACTCAAAACCCGTAGAGATAAGCCCTGCTCCCAGACATCTACCATCCTTCCAGCCAATTCACACCTTTACATAGTATGCCATGAGATACTGCAGGTGCTTTAAATACATTCTGCATTATCATCACCCCCTTGACCTCCCTAAAAAAGGAAAGGAAAAGGAAAAAAATAAAACAGCTGTCATTAACTTATGGTTGACTGTGAATTTGAACCAAAATGTTGAAACCATAAGGTGCTTCTGGATGTCTGTGGTATATATGACAGAAGTTTGACAGGCAACCCCTACAACAAGTGTCAGGCCCTCAAAGCAATGAAGCAGAAAATAAAAGTGCTCCCAAACATGTTTAAAATTATTCATCTCACTGTTTCGCTTTGAAACAAGGAACAAAAATGGAAGCCTTCCTCTTCCCTATTGAAAGTAATCACAGTTTTATATCCTGCAGTATTTACATAGGGAGAGCTGTTTATTTAGAATCCTTGGTGATAAGGACACGGCAAGCTCATAACTTATTATATATTCTCTTTTCATTTTGTCTTTTTTGGGGCTAGAATTATGTATATTTTATGATAACCCAAAATGACTTATACATAAAAAATACAGACTTTAAAGATAAAAAGGATTAGTAGCAGGTAATGCATTTTCCATGAGTGGCTATAGGGCTCTCAGTTCCAGAATGTACAGGCTGCATACAAATGAATTGATAAAAGTCTGAGGCTGCGGATGGGTAGAAAGGCTCATGCTTTGCTGGAGATGATTCTTAAAGTTACAATAAATCAGACAGACAGTGTCGGCCTTTGAGGATAAACCTGTGATGGCTTGTTGTGCCTCTTTGAATCGCCTCAGAGGCCCAGGGACTAAAAAGTGCCTAGATGTCACATTAAATCTACCAGGAGGATGGAGCACTTCAAAGAGGAATGCAATCAGATCTGATGGAAAATACATTTTCTGAAAGCTACTGACAAAAAAGTAATCTTTGATGTGGATGTTGAATAACAATTGATATTGTCTTTCCTGACATTTTTCATTATTGCTGTCTTATACAGCCTACTTCATGTATTAAAGCAATATTAACTGTTTGACAGGGACAAATCCTCAAACTATCACATAAGCAATTGTTTCTGAATTGTCTTAGCCCACTGCCTGTAAAAGCTGTCCCAATAACTGCTTTTAAATATGATGGTATACTTCTTTCCTTGACTACCTAGACAGTGTCTGAGCCTTGGTATAATACAATAGATTCTAGGGGATATTAAAAATGGTTAGGTGGTTATGAGGTGTCATTTGATTATAAGTAAGGTGCAGCAGTGTTTTCTGAAGGTGACTTTTAATGAGAGAAGTCTATAAAAATTTAGTCCTTATTATTCCCACTCTACAATGCGCATTTATAGCAAGTACATCTACCCAGAAATTTTGAATCTCCTACAATACTTGCAGCTTAAAAGCAGAAAAAAAAAAGAAATGTACATTTATGCAAAGGAATAAAGAACTCTGTAGCTATACAAAATATGCAGACAAATCACCTGGTTTTTACTGGAGAGAAATTCATGCAGATCTAAAGGGTACATGTCATTTGAAAGGCCTCAATCCCTCTTGAGTTTTGATTTCTTAACACCCTACTGTAACAATGTCCTGCTTTGTCAAAGATCTCTATAAATCTGGACCCCCTAATTCCTAGATGACCTCGAGCTACTGACGAGGTAGATGGAAAGGCAGCTGTAGCTCTAATCAGGCTGGTATACAGGGGTTAATTGCACTAGCACCAGGGAAAGGCACATGCACAGGAACCCCAAACCTGAGAGTAAATTGCAACAGCGAGGTAATCTACTGCTCTCAGGCACTCACAGGTTACTGGCATTTCTGTTGCACCATAAAATAGTGAAGCTGTGGATGTCCCTGTTTACTTCCAATTTTCTTGACAGTCTTCAGTTTTTCACATACCTGGAGGGTGGTTTCACCAGCTTTTTCTCCCTTATCATGACTACCAGTATCAGAGCCACCACCAGGAGCCTTCTATAACCACATGTTTCAGACACTTTTGGTTTTTTTTATGGAAGGGTCCCATGGTAAGGTTTTCTGTGGAGTACCTCCTGAGGGAAAATTTTTAATGCTTTACAGTGAACCTGTTGTATAGCATAAACAGAAAATGGAATCGTTTTTTAGAAGGGTCCACAGAGAAACTGAAATAACATCGCTAGCATGATAGAGAAAGCAGCAACACTGACCGACTGCAGAGTGCACATCTGCAATGCATTAAATATTTTAATTGAGCAAGAGAGTTTGAAAGAGAGTTCAGCTACACCTCTCTCTGCTACGCAGAAACACACTTCTGTTGCATTCTGACAGGGAGGACAGCTTTCATTTGCCACTCTTCTGCATCACTCTTTGCCTTGCCAGTATGTGTGCTCTGGAAGGCAGTCATCCCCAGGAGGACAAGGATAAGTCATGCTGCCACTAACATTTCTGCCAAAACATAGGTGATGCATGGCTGGTGCCAAGTTGGCAGATTCCCTGGGGCCAAACATTCAGACATACTTTGTTTCTGCCCAGAAGGCAGTTGCTGTCTTCTCATGAATCAGACACAATGAAACCTTCTTCTCTTGGATGACTTGCAATTGATGAATGACTCTACTTCCACCCTCAAAATAAATAAATAAATACATACATAGGGAAAAATACATCAGCAACATTCTCAACAGCTTCCAAGGTTATTTTCTTATCTCCCAAGCCTGACTCTTGTTTTATTATTTCAGAGTTAGCCAAGGCCAAAAACATCCTGTATATATTTCAATCTGAAGTCCTCACTGGCCCCTTTAGGACTCCAGCTCCTTGACACTTCAACTCCAGTTCCACCAGGATGGATTTCTTTTCTTTCATGCTCTCTATTGCTCTATCCCTGGTGGGAACTCCTCCACTCTCAGGTTTCCTAACATCTATCTTCTGAGTTATTGAAATGAGGCTGCTTGGCCAGCTGAAACTTCTTTGAAGTCAGGGGATACTTCAGATGTCAAGTAATGAAATTTCCTCTCTCTTTACTTTAGACTGCTGCCTGTGTTTGTAAAAATCTGTGAACTACTAACCATTAAAGGTCCATACACAGTGAACTCCTGGCACTAATTTTGTAATCTTACAGTAAATGGGGAAAAGAAAGCCTCAGAAATTACTCTGTGGAAATATTAGAAGGATAATTATTGTTGTGGGGGGTGGGAAAATAAAGACCCATTAGCTGGCAAAAGATGTGTAAAAAGCTTTTAGTTTTGCTTTTGTTATTGAGGTCAAGCTAACAATACTCCCTCTGCACAGGTCATGGTTTGACAATAGAGAAGGTCTGGCTAGCACCACATCAGAAATACTGCAGCCACATGTCACAAGGTAGCCAACCAGTAAGAACTCATGCCACTGCTTCACATTTGGCCACAGTTTTCTGATGGGTTTTTACTGGGCATGCAGGCTTTACAGCAGATACACCATCGTCTATATGCCAACAGCCAGCTTCATCCCACATGCTCTGACATTGACAGAAGCACTGGCACGTGCCCTCACATTGCATGTGCTGCTGCTCAGTCTGGCAGGGTCTGGCAGCACACAGTTCTGACTCTAAACATGGGGCAGCTGCCACTTCCCTTGCTGGTTTGGGGCGTAATTATATAAAGCACAAAAATAGAGTGCACTACTGCTAAGTTCAATAAAGGACAGTAAGGAGCTATCAGCAGGTCAGTGTGTGAAAGAAATCCAGTTTTGCACTAATGAGGACAAAGCAGCTGTGAGACAGATGATTTCCAAGGCAAGCAGCCAGAGCATTTGTCTGGGACTCCAGGCTCATGGTGACCCTCTCAAAGATGAATTTTGGCTACACTGAAGGGTCAGGAAAAGAAGGAAGAGGGGAAAGGTCCAAGTTGTGACTTCTTCCCATGGTTTCCTTAAGCAACCAAGTTGCTCCTGCTGGGTAGCCAACATCCAGCACAGCATCAGTACAGCAACTACTATGATTCAACCCAGTTCCACGCAGAAACCACAGTCCTCTACTTCAGCTGATCATGTTCATATGCACAAAGAATGGGACTGCCATGACATTTTGGAGGTTTTGAATCATTGCTGCCAGAGAGGAGGAGCCCAAATATAGCACTTCATTTTGCTTACGCACTTGTTCAGCTTTTGCACACATACCTTTGCATATTGAGCTGGGCTTAGAGATTCACAGCTTTCCTGAGCAGATCTGTGAAAGGATGCAAATTGCTCCATAATTACCTAGATGCCTTATGGAGGCCTGTGCACTCAATGTCCAATTTATAACCAATCAGCCCTGTACAACAAGCACCTCCACGTACAATAACAGCTGATTCTGTCTGGCTCTCAATTCTTAGAAGTTACAGCCTGGCAGGATGTAACAAGACAGTTTTATAAAGCTATGCAAGTAAAAAGAATCATCAAGGTCACCATTTTCAAAAGTACCCAGAGCTGCAATGAAAGGCTAAGCAGATGGTGTGTGGCACAGAATCAAACCTCTCCTAGCCACGGTCTTTTTTTTTTCCCAACTCCTCTGAAAAAAAGTGTGTGCAAAAGTTGTCTACATAAAATCAGCTTTGATTTTCAATATTTTGCCTTAAGATCATTAAACTATCTATTATACTGTCATGTTTTCAGAAACAATCTGAGGAGCATGTAATTCTTTGTTGTACCTTTGAACTGGTAAGAGCTTATATATAAGTAGATATTTGTATGGCAGATAGTTCTAGAATTCAAGAGTCTGGATTTCTTACTTCTTCCTGAAATACACTGATTTAAAGGGCAGAGCTATTACAGGAACACAAAGTATCATCTTCACACTGGTTATACCAGAACTCAGTATTCTTGAGTTCTGTTTCCTCTTTTGCCACTAACTTACTCTATGTCCACTCTGTGGTTTTGGTTGTGGGTTACATTCACACTGTAAATTAAAGGAATTGTGTAAATAGTAGTTAATTAACTATAGGGTAATAAACGCACTACATGAACAATGTGGGTGGGCTCCAGCCATCAGCCAAATTCACCCCAGCCACTCCCTCACTCCCTTCTTCTGCCAGGTAGGAATGAAACACAGGGAAAGGGAGAAGACTCATGAAGGAAGGCACAGACAGTTTAAGCTGTGAAGCAAAAGCTGCACATGCAGGCAGAGCAGAACAGGGCATTCCCCTGGGCAAGTGGATGTCCCAGCGGGCTCCCCAAGAAGCCGGGCCTCAGCACACCTAACACTGGCGTGGGAGCACAGACACCATGAGCCTCCTGCCTCCCTCCTGCCACGGTGCTTGCTGAGCACCATGGGCCATCTCCTTGTCCACTGGGGTCAGCTGTGCCCTCTGTGTCCCCTCTCAGGCACTTGCCCACCCGGACGCTGCTCATTTGGAAGGCACAGGGAGGATGAGAAACAGAGAAAGCCTCGGCACTGCACAAGCACCGTTCACCAGCAGCTGAAGCTCTCAGGATTGTGTTATCAGGGTTGTTTTCAGCACAAATCAGAAAAGCAGCACTTTCTGGGCTGCTCTGAAGGAAATGAACTCCATCTCAGCCAGAAGCAGTGTGATGAGAAATGGAAATGAAAATGGAATTGGGATTTTTCATTCCTCAAGCTGCAAGGAGCAGTCATACTCTAGGAGAGCTGCACTGGCCCCCAGATAAAAGTGGAGAATCCAGATAGTATTCTGGCATCTAGAAGTGGCATATTTTTTAGTACCCTCCCAAGAGACTAAGGCAAGCATTTCTCCATTGCTAATATATTTCAAAGGTTGTTCTGCCCAGCAGATTTTCTTGATATGTTCCTTCCCATATGCCTAATTGATTCCTCCTGCCTGACAAGATCTTCATGGAACTCCCCATTGAGGCCTCCATTGCCAATCCAAGTGAAGTACAGAAAATGCTACCTAGATGTACAAAGAGCTGTATATTTTCTCCTCCTGAGGCAAACAGACTAAGACTTGTGCCCCAATAGCATCCTGACATCTGTCAGCTGAGGGAATTTATGACCCAGCTTTGATTTTTTATTTCAGATTCATGTAAATGGTTCTTCTGCTCTGTAATTACTTTGCTGATAATTACACAATTACTCTCATTTATAGTAATCATTTAAAAATGAATTGATGTTAGCCTAGTCTAATTTGCAAAATAAATTAAGCAAATTATTACTTGATTTAAATCAAGTAAATCTACCCCTCCATTCAGTTTGCCGGCATGGTGCCACAGCCCTCTGGGGTGCTGCTGGACATTGATGGTGCTCATGACAGATGCAATTGTTGCAGCCTCACTATAATGCGGTAGGGGGAAGACTCGGGGGTGTTGCTGCCTCTAGTTGTGTGGAATTTTGCTTTTCCTGAACTACTGTTTAAACTGACCACTTTGATCTTTCTCATTATGAAGATTTATACCATCATCTAGTGGAACTCCCCTTAAACTACAACTCTTTAACTCTTCTACTCTGCACTTTACATGCAGCCTGAGATGGGAAGAGCGTGCAATAAGGTTCTTGTATTCAGGTTACTAAATATAGGAGGATTTTTGACATCTCCAACAGCAGGAAAATTTGCCATAACTGCTGTAATTAAAATCTTGCTCAGTATTTGCCTAATGTCACATTAAATCCACATAATGCTGCTGCTCCCCCACCCCACCCATCTCCCAGTGTTATGCTTCTATATCTAGAGATGTAAGTACAGCAGTAACCACAGATAAGTTTGTTGTACAGAAAGGGAAAAATCCTAGTTTTAAAAGCATATTATAAACCAAGAGAATAAACATGCAGCCTATGCTCTCTCCACACCAGATAATAAACAGTGCCTGAATGAAAAAGGTATTTCATTCTAATTTCTCATCACATTTGAATAGACAGCATTTCCTCTTCTCTCGTTGCAATCACTCTTGTGTAGCAATACATGCATGCTTTTATCAGGCATAGAAATGAGTTGCCATTCTCACAGTTAATTCTCTCAGCTCTGAAAAAAACAGCATCAAAGATATTTCCTTATTTAATTCAAGAGTTCCTCCAGACATCTTCCAAATGAATTTGTCCTTCCTAATCCAGGAAAAAATGGGGACTCATCTATAGTCCCATACTGATTCAGGGCATCTAGAGGAGCTTCCCACTGGCAGAAGCAGCACACTAATTCCATAGCATGGAGTTGATTAAGAGATTAAATCAGAGGTAGTGTGACTTCAAATGAGTGCATTTCCTGTTCAGGGCTCATGCCTCACACACTGCTTCCTGGCTATGTATCGCCCTCTATAGCTGTTGATGGAATGCAGTGTACACCTCTCCCCAAATCTGGGCAAGCTGAGGAGGAAGCCATGTACCCCCCAAGCTCATGAAATGCACGTGGTGGGATGCACACAGCCTGCTCCATACAGTATTGCTCATTTCTGATTTAGCTGTGGCTGTTGGACCACAAGGATCTAAGGAGTAATTCCAATGACTATCCCCACACTAGTAGCCCATCAAGTCAGACCCAAGATCATGTCAGGATCTGTACCAGGTATCCTCTTCCTGTTTCCATTTTGTGATGGTACCCAGTGAGCAGCTACGCCAGGGCTAGCCCCGCTACTCCAGAGCAGGAGTGGCACCTTCTATTTCTTATTGATACGTACAGTTATTTTCCCACAAAATATTTTGTCTCCTTTCTACTGTTGCAGCAGTAGCCAGTTGATACTGCTGAGAGCCTTTCTGGGAAAAAGCGCTGACCATGCATCCATGCTGTGGATTAGTTTGCTTTCACTCTGATTTAACACTAACATAATTTTCTGTGACCAAATGCCTGATGCCTCCCTGTCCCCAAAGGCATGATTATACCCCTTCAATCCCAGGCATATGAATTTCACAACAGTCAAAAGACAACGTAAAGGAGAATAGTAATCCAGTGTAACAGCACTTCTCTTATAATAGAGTGTACTAAAGAGCTACAGTACAGCTGTTTCATCTAATCTGAAGCATGTGCAGTTCATATTAATAGTTAATTTAATCTGCTTTTAAATCACAGTAAGGTGAACAACAAAAAGGCGTGACCTGTCTTTCCTGGAGGAGCAGAGTCACGTTTCTCTCCAACTTCTCCATGTGACAGAGCGGTGCTACAATTAAAGCACAATAATGTGCTTGTTATTCAAGTCAGGCATTAGTTCTAGTAATGGGGTGCTTGGTGGCGAGATGGATTTCCTTGTTACGAGCTAAGCAGAGGATTAGCTGAATTCTCCATGGAGAAATCTTGATTTGTTCAAGGTCTTTCATGTTTTCTACAGAGAAGGGATTATGTCTACTTAAAGAGGGGGCTTGCTTAAAAAGCTACAAAGTATAAGAAAAGGATTTAGGGCAGTCGGGCCTGTGGTTAAGTAGCTGAGGGGTAGAGGGAGTTTTAAAGCAGTGGATTATTTAAAGCCATAAAGTTCAAAAAATAATTGGTTTAGCACTACTGGGTCAATGCAGAGTAACATGCTGGAAAGGCAGTTAAGCATAAGCTAATATTCATTTTACTTCAGCTAATTATTGCAAGGATTCAGAGTAGAGGGTGAAAGAAGAAATGTTCTAGCTCTCTTATTTGGGGTCCAACCATACAGCATGCACTCCTTTGCTTTGCTATAGGTATATGTTGGGACATGCATTACTCACCCAGCGCAAGAATTGCAGAGGGCTCTTTTTGAAGCTCTAACATTGTTCTCTTAATGAGGACATGAAGCAAACCATTAAAAGCCTTTTAAAAGAGTTGTAAAATTCATAGTCTTCCTGAAGCCTCCTGTCTCAAAGGCAGCTCTGCTCCCTCTTCCCCCCCTTCTTCAATATCCTCTGGCAATATCATTAGTTCACTTTAATTGCAATCAGACTTTCATGATCATCAGTGTCTCTGAGAAATCTAAGCAGAAGCATCCTGCCTTCCTGTTCAGGGGAGTGGCCCAAAAGCCTGGGGTTATGCCAAAAGCCTGGCAATGCAGGAGGCACAGGGAAGTACCACACTTCAGTAGAGAGCATGCTTGGCATTGAGGGAAGAGGTGCAGACTGCAGTTCATACTTTCACCTTAGTCATGCTGTGGGTTCACAGCAGAGATCTGATGACAGCAGAAGCAAATCTCAGCACAGCTGGAGAGAGCGCCCTGTGTTCTCCTAGACAGACAGGCCAATCCTAATGGATTGAGGCATCTAGAGATGTTACTTCCATAGGCAGAATAATAAAATGAATCATGACAACCTGAGGACAACACAAGCACACAAAAAAATGGATGGATGGTTGGAAGCAGCTCTTTAAAGCTGTCCAGGATGGACAACAGCTCAGGAACCAGAGAGTGGTGGGAAAGAAGGTGTCTTTAGTAATTCACTGTGAACAGTTCAGTGAGTTTAATGAAAGCTAATGAAGAGACATTCACTAGGGTGGTGGTAGATATACTCTCCAGGCAGATATACTCTCGGTTGGTTGTGCAGAATGGAGAAGAAGTAGGAGGTGGCAATGTAGAGCTCATTATGATACAAAGCAGTGAAAAGGAGAAAGTGGTTAGATTTGGGTGTCACATGAGGAAACTGAAATGGGCTTGTCCTTGCCTTGTACAATCTCATATATTCACGTGTGGCACATTGCATACAGTCCACAGACCAAAATATGTTGACAAATAGGTTGGGAGTTTACACTAGAGCTTCCCAAAAACTAAGGTTCCACAAGTGAATAATGAGGCAGAATTATAGGAGCTAATTCTGCATGGCTAAGTGACACCTCAGTGCATAGTGGGGAGATAGGAGATATCAAATATTCTAAAGCTAGAAAAACATAAGTAATGAATGGAGCTATTTAGAGAATGTATAAAGTAAAATGGACACAGAGTCAAGAAGATGTTCAGAATGTGTGTCTAAAAATTTACTGAAGTAGCAAATATTCTCCCCAAGGAAAATTACAAACCTGATTATTCTGGAAAGGTAAAATATGTATAAATTTAAGATTAAGAAATATATATTAGAGAAATGCCACAGGTGGGAAAAATGAGTAAATTTTTGTGTCTGATATGCCCAATATGAGTCAAGGTACATTGGGATCTGGACAAAGCAAGATATTTAGCAAAACATATGCAACATTTATTTTGGCAGATTCAGCCAAGCACCTGAAATCCATTAATATACACCCAGTTATCCTTGCAAGGGTTCTGCAAGGTAAGAGGACATATTTTTTAGCATTCTATGGATCTCAAATTGACACAGTCTAAGAACTAAACCCCCAGTGAGATCAGGCATTGCCACACAGTTACAGACCTGACCTAGCTCAAGCCATGAGTGTGTTTGCCAACAGAGTTCACATATGGCTACTTTTATTCCACCATCAACGCAGAAACACTGGTAGTCAACTGGTGAGTTTGCATCCCCTGCCATGACCAGCAGACTAAGACTAGATTCTTTAGAGATTTGTCCTCTGCATGATTTCATTTCCAAAAACCACTAAACTACTTTTATCTTATGATAATTCAGGTCCTATTCCTGGCTCTTAATACAGGTTGCCTATCTCAGACTTTCAAGAAAACATTGTTCCTCATTTTGTCTTGACCTAGTCCCCCTTCAAAGTGAAATATCAACATTTGCAAACACTGTATCATGAGGGGAACTAATTTATTCTTTTTTTTTTTATTCTTTTTTTCTTTTGCAAAGTGCTTTGGATGAAAGGCAGGATAAAATTCAAAATACTGTTTTTTTTCTTGCAAGTTCCATGCCATTGAGGAGGTGAAAAGGTTCCTTTGAACAAAAGCTGTTGATTTATCTGCATTTTAGTGGCTTCCTTTGTTCCCTGAAGCTGCATATTTAAACTTTGCTATGCAGGAATTTATTACAGATACAGGAGGCCAGAGCAGCTTTTTTAAAACTCAACTGCTCTGCTCTGACCAAAGTTTAGGTAGGGATGAAGTAGAACTGAATCCACTGGCATTACAGATAATTGTTTTTTGTGTTTAAACATCTTCATGGATTTAAAAAATAAAAAATACAAGCAAACAAAAAAAACCCACCCAAATGGAAGTACCAACTACAGTAATCATTATTAAGACTGAGGTAAGAGTATCTAGACCCCATTTATTACCTTTTTCCTGGTACAAATTATTCATGAGTATCTGAAAACACTCTGTAAATTCCTACTTTGGTAGCACAACACAATAATTTACCACCACTGCCTTCTAGCATCACACATGGCATCTCTTCTGCATGAATACCCAGCAGCTATACTAGAGATGCCAGTGAGTCATCATTATCGGCATGGCAAAGAAGCATTTTACCGTCATAACTCCCAGTTCTCAAACCAGGCATACATTTTTCACATCCTGATTCATCTTCAGAAGTAAAAGTAACTGTGTGAGGAACTGCAAATAAGCAAAAGCATTCACACTGGTAATGACTTATAACTACTCTGATAGATGGGTAATTTTCTGATAAATTGAAAATTGCATGTTGGTGGTGTTTATTACTAATTTTGATGCTTCATTTTTTTAACTTCAAATCAAAACAAGACTGGAAGGAACAATTAGGGTCATATAGTCACTGTTTAATCTAGTGTACAGAACACCCACTCTGCACAATGCTACTCACTAAGTGCTTTTGGAATCCTTTAGCAAACTAACACAAGTTGATACAGAATAAAAGCAGTCCCCAAGAGAGTGGCATAGGATGCCAAGCAAACAGAACCAGCCTCACTTTCAAGCACAGCCTTTCCGCGACCTGGTAAGGTGTCTGAATGAAGAAATGCCTGTAGCCTTCTCATCAGGTGTCTGGATGTACTGCTGCCAGCCTGTCTCAGAAGCAATGTGGTGCCTGCCCCACAGAAACCTCACAGCCCTGTAATCCTTCTCACTGGAAAAACAGCTTGAAGGGACAGCCAGAACAAATCTTGTGTAGCCATGGTGACTAAATCCAGCTGGTATCTATCGAAGGGTTCATCCCCTTTCCCTTACATGTATAAGTACATAGCCCATGTAATACATTTGACACCATTAGGTATTCCTGTCTTCATGATTTTATCCTTCCTATTTTAAATTGCTTTGCTTCCCATGTAGCCTTTTGTTACTTAAGTAACATTTAGAGTTTCCAGAACACTATCTCCATCATCTCTGGTCCATGGAGAGGGACAGTAAAGGAATAAGACATTAGAAGGGTGTTTGAAGAAGGAAGACTAAAGTTTAAATCTGAATAAAATTCACCTGATTTAAAGAAAGAAAAGCAATCAAAAATCACCTCTGATTCACCTCTATACCTCTGAAGAACAGGTACCACCTAAATTAAAAAAGGAAAAAGAAATTCCTTATTTGTAAAAATCAGTTGAATTTTACTGTACTATATACATAATGTCTGCATTTCATAGCATATCCAGTGAGAGATCTCTAATCTCTGTCCCATCATTTCAAATATTTCCATGTTCAAACTGCCTTCTTTTGTAAGTAGGCTTTTGTGTCTGATATATATATTTTTAACTGGACTGATATGGCACAGTAGAGACATCCAGTGGTTTGTTAGATTATTAAACTCATGACTGTCACTGAAGATATAGCACAGAGTTATTACCATTAGCTAATGGTAATTTTAATTTCACTTCAAACACAAATTTAAGATTTTATATTAATCAGCACTAATTTGGGAACTTGCAGCAATCTGACATCAGATATTTAATTTGCCATACATCTAGTTTCTAGTGATTTATGTGAAACACAAGCTCCATTTATACTAAGGTATAAATTTCAGTCATAGTCAAAATAAAGATGATAAAGTCAATGGAGTATTGTCAAGTTACTGTCAGAGGATATGGGCCTATCTAGTTTGAAAGGCATGCCTATTAAGAGTTTAAGATTCCTTTGAAGAAAACACTGGTTTGGCTTGACTTACATTCTCCATCTAGGTATGCTGGGAGACAGAATAAGAGTGTGGGCTTACTCATCTTTGTTAACTCACTAAATAGCAGCAAATACATTATAGCACTTGAAGATGGAAAGAAGATTGCTGGGAGCCAGCAAAGATCTGGCAGCTGAGAGGAAGAAGGCAGCCCAATAGACAGAGACAGAGAATTAGCAGCTGAGTGATGGGGTCAGAGCTCTGGAAACACAGAAATAAAAGAGAAATGAAATTTTGAAAGCAGATAAGGGGAAGAGACAAGCTAGCATGACAGTGAACTTTGGATCAGAAAAAGACAACATCAGAGAATAAGAGTCAGTTCTGACTTACAATCTGCAAAACTCTATTTAGGTTCAGTGAGGCTGTACAAAACATAAGTCAGGGTTGCTCGGGTAGAATAAAATCCTTAAAAAACAAAGAAAACCCTAAAGCTAGCAGGCCATAGAGAAACACAAAGGTATGCAGCCCATCAAAGAGGCTGCAAGACTGTGATTTATTAAAGTGCTGCCATTGCTAAGAGATTGATCTTAAATATGTTTAACCCAGTAGGAGTCTTTCCATGGATTCTGGATCAGGCTCTGAAACAGCATTGCTTGACTGGCTGATAAAGTGAATAACATCACGTATCTTTTCTATTGACAAAAGTGAGGAGGAGTTTTTAAATTGCTTTAGTTTAGACAAGTTATTTACAAACAAAAAGCAAAGCTGGCAAATGCACAGTGCCCTGTTAGAAGGAGACAGAGGGAAGTTACCACTTACCAGTGTTAATTAGTAGTTGGCATATATACACTATACTATATTTACTATTCCCACTTTTTTCATCCTTGCAATAGATACACATGCAGGTAGCAGAGAAGTGAGCACTGGTTTAAACCAGTGTCCTCTTCCTTGTGGTGACTATAAGCATGCAGCCAGGGAGAAGTAAGAAAAGGACCAGTATATCCCTATGTCTCATTCTACCACGTATTTTTTGGTCACTACATGCCTCCACGTGAAACAATTTTTTTAATACAATTGAAAATAAGCAGCACAGTTTCAGAGACCAAAAGGCAGAATATGACATTGTGCCAGGAGCATTCTCAGTTCTGACCCTTTTCTTGCAGTTAGACCTACATGTAAATCTCTCAAGACCCTCTTACTCTGCAGATAAAGCAAAATTGCAATGTTTTTTATTGAATGTGCTTTGGAAAGCTACATATCAGGAGAAACTGTAAATCATCTCTGCAATGTAAGAATTTGGCTTCATTCTCAGACTTGACTTGATACTATACAATTGCTTGCAAGACCTTAATTTCTGGACTTGATTTCTTAAACACAGAACTTTTCACTCAGACTTGTTAGCATAAGCCAAGAATTCTTCTATCTCTGTCAGAAGTGCATTCACAGACCTGAATTTGAGGGCAAGGTAAATGGAGGGATAATTTCTTTAACTGAACAAAATAGCTCTGCCTGCACTAATGCTTTTTAATGTCTGCAAAGTGAGGCCAAACTTCAATAGTGGACGGAGCATCGTGTTGAAAGAGGTGACAGGGCAACAATTTAATTTTTATTGAACCATGTTTCAAAAAATGAGTATGGGCACATATTATAAGCTAGTACTCACAGTGAAAATAGATCACCAGGTTTCCAGCACAATTAGCACCTACCACATTCTTCTCCAGATACAACTGAAATACTACAGATGACATTCAGCAGCAGTTTTTCTTCAGTGTCTAGTATGTGATATAAAGAATGTATCATGGGTTTTTTAAACCTCTGCTCAGGCAAGAAACAAAACTAAACAAAACCACAGCCTTTCTAAAGCTGCCTACCAACTTCTCCGTATCCGCTTGGCAAAGTAAGAGCAGCTTTAGGGACACTTTAATATTCAGTATCCATGCTTATTCACATATTGCATGTTCTTCTGATCCCATGATCATGTGGCAACTTAATCTCTTTTCTGTCACCCCTGTTATTGTGGGGGAACAGAACTGCCTCATGTTTCCTCGCTCATTTCACATAGATATCAAATGAAATATTTTTCATGTAGGCAGTGCTGAAGAAATCACTTGCACCTTTATTAAAAGTTAACAGAAGCTGCCAGCACAGGAATGCACATATGTAACTAACTTTGTACGTGGTCAGTAAAAACAAGTACTTGAACCCCTCACAGCTCATAGAGTTTCATTACAATATGGATTTGTGTAAAGATGAAAGCTAAGAACTTTTTTTCTTTTAAGGCATCTTCTCATAGGCTGTTGACCAGAAAGGAGAAATGGAGTCACTTCACAGGCTGGACCTTTAGATGGATTTTCTTGATTTCCATTTCCATTCTCTTAGATTTCCACATATGCTACTCAAAAGAAAATCTGAATTCAGTAATAAAATTAGGTAGTAAATGTTGAGTTAAATTTGAATATGTTTAATTATTCTGATCCCTTGGGAACTGAAAATCTATTACTCATGACACAGACCAGAAGATTTAGGACAGAATTGTATTCCTGATGGGCTTTAATCCATAAAACTAAAGACAGAGAAACAGTGATTTGACCAGTGGTACTTCCACCTCAGGCTGAGCTGGCCAGCTTTTATTTTAGCCCAGTCTTCACAGTTTCAGTTTTGTGTAACATTTTTAAGAGATTTCTGGTAGAGCTCCTTAGAAAAATTATTTTGGACATATGTTCTTCATTTTGATGGCTGAGCAATAAATCACTATTGTTACACTGCCAGTGTTTATGAAGTTTTTATTAACATTTAGAGTCCATTTAAAAGTAAAATTTCATCTTGGTGAGAGAAGAAAATTTGCCATAATCTGTGCATTTATCATGAAAACCTCATAAGGGAAACAACCTTTTCTAAACAGATGTTCTTTCATTCTATGCCAGCTACAGAAGGTGCTAACAAAAGAAAAACAGCAGTTGAATACATACGAAATACCAGAGTGCAGGGCAGCCCAGGACACAGTCGAGGCAGCAGGAGATTGCAACTAGCTTCTCTTCAGAGCTCATGGGTAGTTTTCAAATATGGCACAAGACAGGCTAAAGTCTACCAGGATATATCTGACTGACTTTCATCAGCTCAGAAGCTGAGCACTCACTGTCATTAGTGGTACAGGATCCTTACAGCAAAGAGAAATTCTTCTTTTGCAAATAAGGAGCCTTGAGCAGAGGGAGTGTAAGTGATTTCTCTAGGTCACAGGGAATCCATGACACTCTGCCAAGAGCTCTCTCTGAGTCTCCTCAGATTTCAGTTCAGGGCACTGAGGTTGTTCCAGCTAATGGCCACCTCTCTGGGACACCTGCAGTCTTTCTCACTTTTAATTCATATGTGGCTAGTTAAGAAAAAGGATAAGGGATTTTTCAGACAACTAAATCTGCAACATAACTAGAGTCCTTTTAAAAAGCCTGCTTTGAATGGAATCGACAGCTACATCAGAAGAGATATGCTATGATAAGTTGAAGAATGCAGGGCTCAGATGATTAATTTGTCATCATAACCACCTCTGAAAACAGAGGGGAAAGGGTATTTTATTTTTAAATTTTAATCTAGGTAATATCTAGTGCAGCTGAAGAATGTTTGCATTGTCTTACACTACATGTGTGAGTAGAAGAAAATGAATGTGAGGTTTCTCATGTTTTCTGTGTGACAGAAAAAGACAGAACCAAAAACTGGTTTTGAATCTATACACAGGAGACCATTTATCACAGGACTTATGTTTTGAAATTAATTTAGAAACGCAAATGCTGACTGGAGCTTTTCCCTAAAAACAAATCTAATTTTGAGATTTGAAGGAAAACCTTCTGGTTCAGAAGGATAGAAGAGAAACAAGCAGACTCCCTGTTCCTTTCTGCTCCTGAACAGATCTATATCAGCAATTACTACTCATTCTGACAGCTTTCACAGACCTCTCAGCCCCATGTTTCAAAATCAAGAACTACACATAGCTATGAAACTTACTTTAATTAGTCCAAAACCTAAAACCAGACAGGAGTAGAGGACCTTCACAGGTGTGGTACAGCACTGAATAAAGTCTTAAAAGGAGTTTAAAATAAATAAATAAATAATAATTTAAAAATTAAAAGTTTTAGAAAGTGAGATTGAGGAAATAAATGAAGCAATTATTTATCAAAAATACTTATCTCTACCTTTTCTTTACCTAAATATAACCAAGAGCTCAGGGCTATGCTGGCTACTTAACTTGTGTGAGGAGCCAATTCATTTGTCTCCACCCTGGCTGTCTGCGGGGGACGGGTTGCAATGCGCCACGTCCCGGAGACAGCCGGAAGGAGGAAAGCCTTGTCTCTGGGGGTGCCTTTCTTTGCCTGGCACCATTTCATGTCCCACAGGGGACAGGCAGTCAGCAAGGGAACCCCGAAGGCTCTGTAGCCCAGGGACGCTCTCCCGCCAGACGGCAGAAGGTCTCTGCCCGCGGGCTGCGCTGGCACATCGGCCTGGGCCGTGCTCTCCTGTCCGCAGGCGGACCTGGGGAGGAGCCGGGCGCATGAAAAGTAACTGCACCCCAAGCTCCGGGGGCTATTCTGTCCCTTGCCTTTGGACTCTCTTGGGAGGGCTTTTCGAACTTGCATTTGGAGTCCTGCCTCGCTGGCCCTCGCGTCTGTGCTGCCTCCCTGAGTCCCTGGCCAGGCCCGGCCCGCTTCGTCCCAGCGCCCTGTCCCTGCGTCCGGCCCTGCCGCCTCCGAGCCTGACCAGGCCGCTCCTGGCCGCGACCCTGCCCGATCCCCTGCCCGCGTGTCCCGCCGCCCTGCCCGGGCTCCTGCCCGATCCCCTCCCCTCGTGTCCCGCCGCCCTGCCCGGGCTCCTGCCCGATCCCCTGCCCTCGTGTCCCGCCGCCCTGCCCGGGCTCCTGCCCGATCCCCTGCCCTCGTGTCCCGCCGCCCCGCAGGGGCCGTGCCCAGGCCGGCAGCGTGCACAGCGCCGCCTCATCGGGACATCGCCGGCGCCCCTCGGCCGCCGGGGCTAACGCCCTCTTTTCTCTCTGGTCCTCTCTCCCTCTCTCTCTACAGCCCCGTTTCTTTCCCAGTTTTCTTCCTCTTGCTCTGTCTTCTCTAGCCCTCTTAAGGAGGGTAACTCCTTTTTTTTTGTTTGTTTGTTTGTTTGTTTGGGTTTTTGGTTTTGGGGTTTTGGGTTTTTTGGAGGGGTTGTTTGTTTTTGTTTGTTTGTTTGTTTGTTTGTTACCAATAAACGGTTCTCAGACACAATGTTTGCCTCGTTTGGCTTAATTTCGTTCCTGACCATCCATTTTTAAAAGAACTTCTTGCGGTTCCGCACAGTGGAATACAACAACTTGCTACTTATTACACTGTAAAGTAATGTCAAGTGATACAATTCAATTTGAACTCACGCAGCATGACTATCAAAGCAATAACACTTCCAGAAGAAGCAGTTAAAAAATAAACAGTTACCTGATGCTGAAATTATGGTAATTTCATCTAATCTAACTTTGCGAGATTGCTAAACTTGTGTTCTTGCTCAGCAATATTTCTTATAGGAAACTGACAGAAATATGCTTATATAATCAGCAAGTTATACCAGACTTTTCTTGCTCAGTCCACCCATGCACCCTCTACCCTGGTTTGAGCCCTTTCACAATTAATTAAGCCCCTTTTGCTTCCATATACATCCACTGCAATTTAAAGTTTGTGGTTCTCAAAACCCCTGTCTGCAAAATCAATTTTAACCCATCCTGGATGCAGAAGAGCTATTACTTGAAGGGAGTTTTATGCCCTATTTCCCTGCTCACCAATGTGAAGACATCTGCACTCCTCTGACTGTTCTCATTCCCACCAGCTAGCCCCAGCTGCCAGGGAAAACCTGTCCACTTTGGGAACAGAAAGGGAAACCATTCTCCAGCCAACCACTCTTTATCATTGTGTTAATAACCATGTCCCCATCTGTCCTCCATGTCCATCTGCTGTCCTCTGTCTTACACTGGGCTTGGACGGTCCTTGGTGAATGCATAGCCCTTGGTGACTATATTTTTGTCATACTTCCAAAAAACTGATTAGACTAAGCCTTGATCCATGCATAACAGATAATTTAATAGAAAGAGAAGGAAGAATATTGTTATACAAAGACCCTTGTCACCTGCACACCATAGTATGGTCCCAGAAAGGCCACGAGCTGTCTGCTCCTGTTCTGAGAAGGGAGCTGAAAACAGGATCTCATCTATCCCATTCCACCTGAGGACTGAACAAAAGACCCATAGCCAGTTGACAGGACGTAAGGCAAATGGATTTTAGGGATCCTGAAGGCTGCCAAGGTGGGGCAGCAAAATGACTAGCCAAAATACATGACTGAAAAAAAAAATAATATTTTGAATGAAAACAGTGTGGGATTCATAGAAGATTTCATATTTTCCCAGGGGAGGTGGTGGGGAGGAGGGAGGGGTTGTGATTGATTTTTTTTTAGGGAAAAAGCAAGGGCCTATGTTCTACCTATAGCCAACAAGTATCAGTGTGCTGGAAGTGTTTAGATTCATGGGCATTTTTTATGCTTATTTCAGTAATGGTATGTAAGTCTTTAGATAAATAAATTTATAAGACCCTGATACCACAGCTTTAAAAATATTTTGTGTTTCAGCTCTTTCAGCATACCCACAGGACAGAGTGACATTTGCAGGACAGTGACCATGAACTATTGGAAATTGTCAGGATGACACCTTAATTTCCATGATTGAAAAAAATTCTGTCATTCAAAAGAGATGCACCAGAAAAAAATAAAATACTTTTTCTCTCCATCAACTTATTCTGATGAAGTCATCCAGTTGTAATATTCTGTTACTATTTCTGAAATCTGTAAATATCACAAAATGCGCAAAGACAATCATGTGAAATGCAAAAACCACAGGCATAGCATTGTCTTGCTCAACCCATTGGAATCTGCAACTGAACAAAGGAACCCAAAAAAAAAGAAAAAGAAAAAACCCACTGTGTTGGAAGAAAAAAATGTTCATGCAGACGCACAAACCAATAAAAGCAAGGAAGTTCTGAATCCAGGTCACTGTGGAGTCCTAAACACAGGCCTATTGTGTTTTGATGCAGCAGAAGCCCATATGGTCTTCCATTAGAGGGTCTCAAAGCAATGGGCAATGTTACCATACCATATGTGCTGATTTGAACTACTGTGATGATTTATGTTAGTGAGCATAAGGATTTTTTTGCCTTCCCATTTTTTTTCTTATTCTTGTTTTGTTAGCAGAAGCCTACAAATGGACAACCTTGTCATTGGGGATTTCCAGCAATAATACTAAATTTTTCTCTGAAAAAAATGAGCAAAAAAACTATAAGGCAAACAGAGCAGGACTTCATGTTTAAAAGAGAGTTCTCTAACCTGGAACTACAATTTTCCACCAAATGAAAGATCCCAGTTTCTACTTCAGTTTCACACTGCTTCTAATCAATTCCCTGCTAGGAAGCTACAAAAAGGCAGTGGCCAAAAATGAACCTTATGGAAATTTACCTCTCAGAATCTGAGCCCCACAATACAGGTTTGTTTCTCAATTTCCCCTTCTAAAACAAAGCAACTGGAAGGATAATCAAACATTAAAAGTATCAGTGAGTAAAAAAAAAAAATCTTGCTTTCTGGGAGAAAGAAACAGTAATGTACTAAACAAAGTAATAAAAAAGCCAGCATCATCTCTCATTTTATCCATAGTACAAACCAGAGCTATCCATGACTTTTCTACCATGGATTGGTTCTGTGTATAAAAGTCATCACACAACACCCAACAAACTTGCCATTCATCCTGTTCTGCTGAGTATTGCATACTTTGATGAAAGATCATAAAAAAGACAAAACAGCCCACTAAACAGAGGAGCAGATTTCTTTCTCCTTTCCATGCTGTTACAGCTCTAACTACCCCACCCCACCAAATGTCATTGTCAAGTGTAACTGCTTGGTGAAGATGCTGGTTGTAATCTACAGACTGAACCAGCTGAATAATTAATTCAGCTGACAATTGTTGCTTTTCCATATTTATAAAATGTCAAGACAAAAATGGCATAGAAGGAAATTTCAACAGCACAAAGATAGGAGGTATTCAATCCCTTATAAAATCCTGGGCAGCTGCCAGCCAGCCAGCCATAGCAATTGCTCTCCTTCAACTCAATGCAACCCTCCAACTCAATTTTCCCTACACATTTTTTCTAAATCTCAGAGAAACACCAGGTGCTCCAATGTCAGATGGTGCTCTGAGCTGTTGATTTAAGAACATGGAGGGGGGAAATTGAGATAACTCACCCAGTTATATGTACATGGCTTTGTACGTAGAGATGCATATGGACTGTATGGGCAAACACACTGACATGAGGTTCTGGTAGTTTTACAGATTCTTTCTTTATCATTAGCATATTTGCAATTGCCTATACACCATGGGAATTAAATCAGAAATCAAATAAGCTGTTCCTATATTTTATAGAATTGACTAGCTAAAGCAAGGCACATTCTGCCAAAAAGCCAGTTGCAAGAAGGATCCACACAATGAACCCAAGAAAAACCCATGGGGGTTGCTGTTAGGGCCAGATGAAGTGAACTTGGCAAAGCAGAACAGACAAGCCAGAAAATATGTGGTTGTCCAGAAACATATGCAAAAAGAAGTGCTTAGGGCCAAAGTGCTGGCTAGAAAGTCAGCTTGCTTACCACAGGCAGAAAAGCAGACTCATCTCATCCAGTAAATGTAAATCATGTCATTCCATTAAGTTACACTGAATCTATCAAATAGTGCTCTTAACAGAATCATTAATCCTTGTGTTTTGAAGTTGTTTAAATCCTTAATCTATCAACTTCCAAGTGTCAGATCTCAGGAAGGACAGAGATCTCTTTGGTGAGAGGGGATGGCAGGGCTGAACAAATGCAATATATTCAACAGAAACAGCAGAGCATCCTTCTCCTGGAGGGAAGTCCCTCCCACGGTAAATAAAGATCAGTTATACTCTTCATCTCTGTCTCTACACAAGTGATGTCCCCCATGGGTCCATGCGGATGCTGTTCCCTTTTCCAACCAAGAAATGAAACTCAAGATAATTTTAATACGGGAGGTAATATAAAAGTGGATCTTTATTGAAGGCCTTCAGGGGCAGTTATGGAAAGGTGTCCACAGAAACTTGCCCACATAGGGTGAATACAGTTTTTATATGTTTAGCAAATTAGCATAATTGACAAAAAAGCACAAGTTAGGGGGAAAAATGATGATGGAATTTCCCCCCAGGTCAAGCTCCTTCTCTGGAGCCCCCCATCTTGGTGCTAGCTCTACTTTGTTAATGAAGATGTATTTTGAAGTGTTGTTCTCAGCCTTGGTCCCAGGAAGATAGGAGAGATAGGGTAGGGGTTTTGTATCTCCCGGGTCTTGGAGCTCTGGAATATGTTTTGTCTTTCTGCCTAGGAAAAAGCCATGGAAAATTACTGAGAAAACTACCCACTAGTACAATAGGCTACAGAGCTACAAATACATGTGTGAAGAATACAGAAAACAATACATATAAAAGGAAAAAGGGCAAACCAAAACAGCACCAGTACCAGTGTTATTTGAAGTCTTCATTAATGATGTAGATGAAGGTATCGAGTACACCCTCAGCAAATTTGCTGGTGACACCAAGCCAAGTGCTGATGTTGCTTGAAATACAAATGCCATCCAGACGGACCTGGACAGGATCAAGAAGTGGATCCATGACAACCTCATGAGGTTTAACAAGACCAAGTGCGAGGTGCTGCACCTGGATTGGACCAACCCCTGGTTCTAACATAGGCTGGGGGATGAACAGATGCAGAGCAGCCCTGCCAAGAAGGACTTGGGGGTGCTGGTGGATGGGAGGCTGGACATGACCCAGCCATGGGCACTCACAGCCAGAAAGACAAAGGTGTCCTGGGCTGCATCCAAAGCAGCATGGGCAGCAGGGCCAGGGAGAGGATTCTGCCCCTCTGCTCTGCTCTGCTGAGAGCCCACCTGGAACCCTGCATCCAGCTCTGGGGTCCCAGCACAGGAAGGACATGGAACTGATGGAGAGAGTCCAGAGGAGGGTGACAAAAAGAATTAGAGGAACTGAATACTTTTCCTGTGAAGAAATGCTGAGAGAATTGTGACTGATCATCCTGGAGAAGAGAAGACTTTGGGGTGACATAATTGCAGCTTTCCAGTACCTGAAGGGAGATGCAGGAAACATGGAGATACTCTTTACAAGAGCATGTAATGACAGGATAAGGAGGGATGGATGGCTTCAAACTGAAAATCGGTAGGTTCAGATCCGATATTAGGAATAACTTTTTCACTGTGAGGGTAGTGAGGCACCGGAGCAGGTTTCCCCAAGAAGTTGTGGATGCCCCATCCCTGTGAGTGTTCAAGGCCAGACTGAGCACTAAGCCACATGGTCTATTGGGAGGAGTCTCTGCTCATGTCAGGGGCAATGGAACTAGATGGTCTTTAAGGTCCCTTCTAACCCAAGCCATTCTACTTTTCTAAGGTTCTATGATTCCATGACTCATTGAGCAAGTCCTTGATTTGGCTACCAAATATATAGGGGATGGATGGATGGATGGATGGATGTCAGTTGTCCACCAAGGTTCTCCATCACTTCTGTCTTCCGTAGAACACGGGGGAGAAAAATAACACAGAGAAAAATATTGTGGGTAAAAATAAAGGCAACTTAATAAAGCAAAAACAATGGTTATGCACAGAAGCAAAGGAAAAGCAAAATTTTGTTCTTTATTTCCCATCAGCAGACAATGCCCAGCTGCTTTCCAGGAAGTAGGGCTTCCAGATGCATAGTGGTGGCACTAAAAGACAAATGTATTAATAACAAATGCCTGCTCCCCTCTTCCCTCTTTCTCTTAGTTTATATTGCCAAGCAGATGCCATATGGTATGGAATATCCTTTTGGTCAGTTTGAGTCAGCTGCTTTGGCTGCATTCTCCCAACATCTTGCCCATCCTCACTGGTGAGTGGAGAAATGTTGCAAAGCTTGCACTGATGCTGTGACAGCACTGCTCAGCAGGAGCTAAAACACTGGTGTGCTATCAACACCTTTCTAACCACCAGTGCAAAGCATGGCGCTACAAGGGCTGCTGTGGGGAAAATTAGCTTAATCTCAGCCAGAGCCAATACAGTGCATCAGTCCAGCCGCAGATTACTTCTTTCATTCATTTTTACATTATGACAGAATGCCTCACAGGGAAGCCTAAATAACTCCATTTTATCAGTTCTTAAAATAGAGTCAAATGTCATGCAGAACTTAATGAACTTGGAAAAGAACAGTAATCAAGCTGCAAAAAAATCCAATTTTTTTATCCCTTTTTATTTGATCCTAATCACTCTGTGCTATAGGCAGTCAGTAGACACAGGATTGGAAAATAAATAAATGCACCCTGGCAGCTGCCTCAGCTGCCACTGCAAGTGCTTTCTGACACATAATTAGAAAACAAATGGAAGATTAGCTTAATAATATTCATTAGCATCTAGCGAAACCAAGAGCATTTCGTGTTCAAAGCATGTTGGGCTTTTAGATGAGTTTAAGAAAATTCTGTATTTCCACCCTTCAGTTATGAGAAGACTGGGGGATGGGGCAAGAAGGGGAGGGAGGAGAGGTGGAGGGAGAGAGGGGGAGAGAGAGCTTGCACAGGGTTAACCCCTTTCTTTCTTGTCCATGCTATTTATTGATGTGGTTTTTTCCCACAAGTCTTTCTGCTAATCTTCAGGGCAGGAATAGTTAACAGAAAAGCAGGGCCTCCTTTCAGGCATTGTTGTTTTTCCATGCTCCCCTTCTTTTTTTTTTTTTCCGTCAAATTATCCTAAGTAAGGATTTTAATGATATTCAGAAATCACGGCTGTCTTGCTGAATCGCTGTAGGACTGACCTCCCTTGACAGTTCTTAAATTATTCAGCTATCAAGGGCCTGCTAAACATTAAATTAAGCATCCTCTCTCCCCTGTCCTAAACCATTAAGTTATGCAAATGCACAGATAATGGGGCATATGACAGCTGGAGGCATTAATCAGGCAGCTCTGTCTCTGGGCTGTTGTTATGTAGAAACCGCATCTGCCAACAGACAGAAGAGACACAATTAGATCTCACTTAATGGAATAAGAAGAAACTACCGAGCTCTCTACACTCCTGTTAAGTTGTAGACCTGGGAGGGAATAAGGCACTTGGGAAATCTCACTTGCTCTCTGTTTCTCTTGCTCTCCTTTTTTTTAATACCTGTTCTTCCAATTGAAATGAAAAATTACCTGTAATTGTTATCATTTGCAAACAAAGCCTGTCAGAAGACCCACCCGCTGTTTACAATGGATGTTTTTCTTGTTCCTTGCTAAGGTTCTTTGGGGAATTTTCCTTCATTTGTTTTTTTAACTAATGCTCTGTCTTTTGCTGGAGGAGGGTGGAGGGGGGAAGGAAGCAAATAAATGGGTGTCCCTTTACACCATTCAAATTACTGCTTTGAAAATGAACTGGCATGCTCAATCATAGCAAAAAAGCATATTGCTGAGGCATGACTCAGTTTGCCATTTGTACATATGTGATGATTTCTTTCTTATTACTTGCTAATTATTGGACACCAGTCTTTGCATGCAGATTTTTCTGGCACTTTTTAACACATTTTCCCCCACAAAATTTCCTCTCTGCCTAATGAGGTGGGTGGGGGTGGTGCACAGAAGTTTTGGGACATCCTATGAATTTCTTAAAGGGGTTTGGAAAACAGTCTAAAGAATTTAATGCAGCTTACTTTAAGAGTGGCTTTAAAAATCCTTGTTCAAAATTTAGGCTGTGATGAAACATGGATCAAAAAATACTGAGTTAGTGGGTAAGTGTGCACACATGACTTATTGTGTTAGAAAGGAACCTCTTTCCTATAGAGACTAATCTTATGTAATCTGCTGGAATTTCTGAAAGCCTTCATTATTAATAAAGTATATGATGGAATTTTCTTACTACAAAGATCTTTCACCCATGGTAAGCTCTCCCCTCCTCTCTGAAAGAATACCTACTAAAACAACTTCATTAAATCCTTAAGACAAAATCTTTAATATAGGTATTTTCTCATGGAGAAGTGTCTTGGTTTGAAAAGATGAGTGTCTACTAAGGAAGGTGGGGGCCTCTCTTGAAATGGAAATGTAAACTTCCTCCCTCGGAATTATTATAGTTTTGAAATTAAGGGGCTCTTAGGTAAAGATCTGGGAGCAGGAATAACAGTTCTTTATTAGGAAAATAAAAATAAAAATGCAGTAATAGAAAACAACACTGACAGAGTTAGAATACAAACTGACACCCTCTTGGTCAAGGTGTTGGTAGCAATCCAATTAAATGGTGGCTGCAGTCTTTTTGGAGTGACAGATGTGGTTCTGTTGAAGCACTGATCCTGTAGAAGGGTATAGTTTTCCTCTGAAGGTTCAGTCACGGTGTAGATGAGCCTGGTCTTCCTCTGGGAATCCAGTGAAAAAGGCTGTACCTCTGGGAATCCAGTGGGAAAAGGCTGCCTGTGGTGTTCCAAATCTCAGATTATATCCAGGTAGGAATGCTTGGCTCCCCCCACTGGTGGAGCATCTCACAATGGGATGATGTAATTTTATCAGTCATGAAGTGAGACTCAATGGCCCATTAACAGAAGATATCTCCTGGGGGAGAGGATGGGTCATGGAAGAGATAAAGAAAACTGCCCCACCTGGCTTTAACAGCTGACCTACTCACAGAAGATAACTGCCCCACCTGGTTCTAAGAGATGGCAATGGAATACACACCCCCAGCCACATCTTGCGTGGCAACCTTAGATAAGAAGCTGGGCTTTTAATTCCCATTATGTGTTAACTAATTTAATAAAAGCAAAGAATATCAATCTTTACTGTTATCAACTTTAATTTTTGGAAAGCAGTGACTTTTTTCTGGGACTAATGTGAAGATAAAAATGTTATTGAAGTAGTGGAAAAGGTTAGTGAGCATACATCAGTTTGCATACTGCTACTCAAATAAGCCCAATATGTGCTGCATGCAATTAGTAATACAGATCTTTTTCTGCCCAGCTGCCATGATCAAAACTTCTGCCCAAGGTTTTACAATCCAAACTGCTACCTGAACATATTGGTTGAACAGTTAAAACTGATCTCTAACCCCACACAAAAAATAGTCACTGCCTCTTTCACTACTGAAAGCCTGAGACCTTATGAGCTTAACTGTCACCTACAGGTGAGCAAAGCTAGAACCCTATATCTAAGGAGGAAGAGAATAAATCTCAGAATCCCAAAATACCAGGTCTTCCTTAGGAATCCACTTTGGGGGAAAAAAGGAAGCACTAGGATAAAAATTATAAATGGTCACAGCTGCCAGATTTCCACATTTAAAAGAAGAGAGAATGATAGAAAATGCAAGTTGCTTCTCTTATTTCTGTGACTGCATCTCTGACAAGCAGCTGGAGATCTAAGACCTTAAAACAGCAGATCATGAACCAGTACTAAATTGATGATGTGACTCTCTAATTACTTCCATTCATTTTGTTTTTTCTGTTCTTTTTATCTCAGGAGTACTGGGAATTTGGGCCAATATACTTCATCTCTATCTCCACTTTTTATGCGGAGGACAACTTTTCCTACCAGTCCAACAACTTTCAAGGTAGGAAAAATAGAAGCCAGGTAGAACATAACACCACCAAATCTTATTACTTTCATTTTAATTTTTGACAATCATGGTATTTCAGACATTACTTCAGCTGCCCAGATTGGTTGATGTGTTTGCTCCCAGTGATCATATAGATGCAGGTATCATTTCTCTTGTTTACAAAGTGCTCCCAGAGATCTGGATTATGAAGCTCTTTATAAACTTCTCAGCACCAAAAATTACATTCAAGCTTCATGTTCGTTTCTTCATTATTGAGATGTTGGATGGCTTCTGATTTGGTTTTGCAAGTCTTTATTGGGGTATTTTACTTTGAAATCAAGTGATACACAATTAACATCTTAGCTTTTCTATAAGGCTAGAAGTATTGTGTCAAATCAACAATATGTGTATAAATTATTGTGCACAAATTCTATGTCTATAAATTGCATAAATTTCTGAGTCCTTCACTGGAGAGGATGGGACAGATGCAGATAATCAAACCCACTGTTTGTCCCATATTGTATGCTTTGAGACATTTAACTACTTTCTAGTTCCAGTTCTGAAATTGTGCTGACTATGAAGCAGCATGCCATTAACAGTAAATAAAGTTATTTTTGAAATTCCTCCATGCCAATGCATACTAAGTTTTCAGTTGTATTTTTCAGAAGAAGCTAAATAGAGGTATCTGACCAATCTGAGTGCTTGTTCTGCATTATGACAAGATAGATATGGCATTGTAATTAAATACGTCTATAAAAATGCCTGAATAAGGCATATGTATAGAGCACTTACAACTGTTCCAAAATTTATCTAAGGTAGTCTTGGCCTATGGTACTACTTACAGTCTAACTGCAAACTTATAATAAGATATTCGCCTTTTCTGGCCACTGGTTATATTTTGACAAACATATGTGGAGATAATTTCCTGTGTGATCCTGTGTAGCAGGTGAACTGTACAAAGACATACCTATATATTGAATTCTATTAGCAGAGATTGAGCATATCAAGAGATAAAATACTTCATGATGCAGAAAAATTTTTCTTGCATAATGGCATCATACAGAAACTAGAGATCACAGCATACATCTGTGTTTTAAGTAAGAAAGTGCATGCACATGGTTACTGTTACTGCTTTTATTGGTGGGTCTCAATTTAATAAAATGTAATGAGATATTAAATAGGTTGCAGTAGCCATTCATGTTCACTCATGTAATCACCTTGCTGTTTATTCGTTTCTGGCAGAGTTGCAACCATACAGTGCTCTCAAGCTGCTTTAGAAAAGAGCGTGGCAGCACTATCTTCACAGTCTCTCTTAGGGAAAAGTGTGTGTTCAGCAACACTTCCTTAAGTGAGACAACAGTGGAGAGAGCAGCACTGAAATTGTTGATTTGTGGAACAGCTATCTCACTCTTGTTCAAGAAAGCTTGTCCTGAAATGTTATTTTAAATTGATTTCTAAGCACCATAATTGATAACCACCACTACAATAAGGTATTCTGCCAACATATTTAAACATTTGGCATTTTTACTATTTGGAATCCAAAAAAAACTGTACTGCCATCTTCATATGTGTTTTACACTATATATGTAGGTACATTTATTTTGAGAATTACTGGGAGCTTAAAATGTGCAAGAGCAGATAGTCCTATGCTGAATTTCTAAATTTAAAAACAGAATTTGCAACATATTCTTCATCTTGAATCTGCAAGTGCTTTTTCATATATGCTGAGTGGTAATATATATATCAAGCTAGGACTGAATGTGTAGATTACTTTTTGAATGCAAGTTGACCATAAAGTTGATTTTTGAATGTATGTTGACTATGCATACATACATGCAAATAAACTCTTTGTTTTGTAATTTATCCATCCATCCAAAGCCTATTACAGTGTAATGACTGGACTGTTGTTTATATTTGCCCCTCCTTCAGATACAATTTTTTGCTACTTTATTACCTGGGACATAGCCCAGACTGGGATGCTTCTCTGAAATTTAGTGCTAACTTTCAGAAATTCAAACCTTCTCTCACAGCTTTGCCACCAATTTCATGACAATAGGACTGTACCTAGTGTAGTAATTTGACATGAAATTACATTGGTTTAGCCTATTAAAGCAGTAAACAACAGCTTTCACTACTGTACAGTGAGAAACAGTCAAAAATATATCGCAATTTAAGTCATCTGCATCAGCAGAATTACTATATTGGTCATCCATGCTAAGCGTATTTCTGATATTAGCTGTTTTTTACTCACTGGCTCCAAAGCATAACCTGATAATTTCCTCCTATGATGCTTTCCTTAATTGCTTTGACTGATTACCTTCTTCTCCATTCAGTACAACTTTTCTCCTCAAAATGTAAGAACTGTCTCTGTGTCTTATTTCATATGTTTTCAGGTCTGGAACATGATAGTTTTCAAGCTGCACTCATTTTCTATTGGAGGATATTTTATACATGTCAACATTTCATACAGATTGCTATCTCTATTAGTAATCTCTGGTATATTTGGGTTTTATTGTTCTGAAAGGAAATACATGCTGTTGCACAGTTCTGTTCATGTTATTTGTCTGTGGACACCATTAGACCTTACTTACTGTTGCTCAGATACTGTATTTTCTTTTCAGGTCTGCTTTTCACTTAGTTTTACAAAAAGCCAGTTGTTGAAATCCTGGTCTCTGGTGACTTCTGCCTACACTTTGATAAAGGATTTTCTCACTGTCACTTACCAGTTCCCTGAATTTCTCTTGCCACAGCTCGTCTTTGTCCTCACCTTTACCCATTCTGTCAAGGCTTGTATTTCCAAAGCTGTAGGGACAGGCCACTATTCTCCATTCACTCTCCTTTCGGAGTCAACCTCCACCTGAGTACTTATGGCCCACCTGCTTCCAAATGCATCCAAAGATCAAGCAGATCCCCAGTTTAATGTCCAGAGAAATACAATATTGGGTAGTTGCCTGTCTGGACAGGAAGAAAAAAATTATCACTTCTTGTGCTCATGGCCTATACACACAGGAAAATATTGCTGGCAGGTTTGCCTCAAGACTTCCTCAGTGTGAGTGCTTCCTGGACACTCACCAGCAGAATTCCCATCACATCAACAGATGCATCCTTCTCAAACTTGTGTCAGGTTGCCTCTGATCATTCTGCTTTTCACTGCCATCAGTCAACAGAAATTAATGCAAATCCACTGGTCTTCCACAAACTGATGATCCTTCATCCGTCATTCAGATCCACCCCAATAGATCAAGCAAGACCAGCTTCTAATCAGGCAAGAAATTTGGCCCTTTAATTAACAAAACTTTGTCATGCCTAATTTCACCATAACAAGGGAATTTTTTTCCAACTTCTGCAGAGTATCATGGCACCATCTCTTTTGTACCACTCCTCACATTGCACTACAGTGAGAACTCTTACCCTGCACATCCTGGGCTACAGGGGACTTACAATGCTAAAAGTGTAATTTTCTAGGATGTGATCCGTGAATCTTTTGGTAGTTTGCATGTGAATTTACACAGAATTCTTTTCAGAGTTTCCATGTTTTCTGTGAGACTTTTACAAATTTGTTAAACCATCCATTGGTCATTCAGTTTCTATTTTCACCTGTCTGATTGATTTTTATAATGTCCCAGGCAGCAGCAGATTTCCAGTAAACACAAACTGGCTCACATCATTTATTTCACTCCCTTCCACCAGACCACTTACTCATTGCTTTCCTCAGATTGTTTTATTTCTGATAATATTAGACATTGAGATTCCCCCCCCCCCATTTTTTTAGCCTATGTTCCATAATCACTGTAATCTATTATCTATATAGACTGTATATACAAGGAGATATAAGATATTCACAGAATAAGATTGAGATAAAAGATAGCTTCTTTGTATTTTGTATAAAATCTGTCAGATATACACTTCTATTATGTATCTCATATATAATACATTTTTATGTCTTGACACCCATGTTCATTATAGATATCAGCACTTCCTGTGTGGAGAGAAGATGAACTCTGAGCCCTCAGGCCTCCCTAAGTCCAGGGGCATACTGAAAATGATAATAATCCATGGTTTGTTTTGCCATATTACTTAATTAATCCAGCAGCTCTTGAATTGCATTCTTCTTTCACTGGATATTAAACCAACTTGTCAATTGTAATTGCAAAACTCCTTTTACCTTTTTATCTCATTCAGGCCAGTCCTACAGAGTCCATCTTCTCTTGCATGATATTGCTTTAGTTCAATCATTTTTAGTCCAAAGGAAATATATGCTATAGAGAATTGAAATAAAAAGAAAATGGCCAGCAAGTGCATGAAATAATACTTGTAATTCATACATAAAATTAATTAATATTTCAAAATATTTTCATTACAAAGCTGTATCTGTTAGAAACATAATAAAACGTGTACAGATTATTCTAATACATCAGTAGTCAATAACTTCAAGTTTTTAGGAAGTTTCCACTCTGATGTGTTAAAGATGCATGAGTCTGTTAAAATGGACTCGGAGTGCAACTCTGCCACGTGTACAGCAAAACAAGTACTTCCAAGGAATATCAGGTAACATTCAGTACTTGTAAAGTTGCTTCTTTCTCTGTGTACAAGCACATAAAGTTACTTTTAAAATTTAGTTGCATAGCTTTCTTGTCATCATTTAATCTTTGCCTTCCCTCTTCTATTGATGCTGAACAGGAAAACATATGCAGATACAAAAAAAAAAAAAAAACAAACACAAGCAAAGCATTAACAAATTAGGGTAAATTAATGACATTACATACATCACCACTTGAACCACAGGAATACCCACCTGGACATGGATATTCCTGGCCTTCAGAGAGACATAACCTTTGTGTCATCATTTGTGTTATTTTGCCCACCAAATATTCTAGAATCAAGACCTGTGAGCAGCTCCCTTGAGTACACAGAACTTCAACCTTTATCATAACTGTGAGTTAGATCAGGCTCAAACAAGCAGATGTGTAGTGACATAGTTTTGCCAGCTAGAGACTGTAAGTGAGCATTATCCTTTTTTGTCCTTTTTACAGAACAGTCCCCATTCTCATTCCTTCTTGAAAGATGTGGTCTTCACAAGTCTTTTCTCTTCAAGTATCTACATGTCTGATGTTTAACACCAGTAAATTTTTTTCGTTTCCCGGGGAGCTGAAACCTAAAAACTACTGAATCAATGCTAACATGTGATCTGCTCACCTTGTTTATCTCTCGGTGCATTAGTTTTATTTATTTTCTCAAGCATATTTAATGTGCAATCTCTTGGTGGAGAATTATGTATTTCTAAATGATGCAATATTGCTGATAGAATTTACATGGCGGAATCACTGGTGTTGATGTGACAGCCTTAATGTCTCTCTGTTTATTATTATGAAGTATCTTTGCTACAATGCAGAAAGTAGTATTCCTAATGCCCTCTTCACTCAACATGATTAGTTATGCTGCCCTAAAATAAAATCGTAATTCATTCTGGACAGTGACAGTGATCTTGACAATCAGTAACACTCATCCTCAGTGTGATACCCATTCACAGACTATTCCTTTCTATGAGGCAAAATCCCAGACTAGGCAGATACCTCTATTACTCACTTGAGTCATCCCCATGAACAGCAGGCAGGCAGGGTGCCCCAGCCGCGCAGTAAGCATGCCTCCACAAGGCACCAAAGATACTGTTACAGACAAGAAAAGGAAACCTAACATAATGAAAGGGAGAAACTGAAGTGCCTATGTTACCCAAAGTGAGTTTTTTAGCATTTCTCAAGTATTGTCTCAGCAAGGGCGCAGCATCATCAACTCATGTAGGCAGGAAGGCAGGCAGGAATTGTCTACAGTTACCTTTTCTTAAAATTTCCCACTGATGCAATGGTTTTCTTGTAGTTCTGCCTGCCTGTTTATGGCTAAGTTTTTTAGATGCACAGAACTCAGCTGTCTAAAATTCCAGCAGATTGTGCTATGCTAATCACTATTGCGAGCAAGATCTAATGCAGAACTGACATAGCAGTTGCTTCATTTTAGAAAATGGACTGTAGAGAGAATAGTACTGGCTCTGCCACTTATCCCAAGTAGCTATTCCCAGACTGCCTGAGAGCTCATTTTGCTGTATATGTTAAAGGTACAGGCTCTGGTTATGCACTGTTTCAGCAACAGTAAATAAATAAATAATAATAATAAATAGCTCAACAGATCCACAAACAATTTACAATCAATACTGTTCTTGTTTAAGGAACAATTTCCGATGCTGCCTCTCTTACCCAGCTGTGGATTCCCCAACCCTGGAAGTGTTCAGGGTCTTGAATGGGCCTCTGACCAGCCTTGCTCATGACAAGAGGGCTGGGACAAAATGATCTTTATGTCCCTTCCAGGCCAAACCATTCAATGATTTTGTGATTTTATAACTCTACGATTCTGCTAGAGTACAGTGAATTTCTCTACACTAAGGAAAAAAAAAATTAGTTTGTTTTGTTGATCTGAAAGTCACAAAGATGCTGCATTTGTGTAGTCCAAACTAAGACACACACACTAAACATCTGGCTTGCATTTTCTTTTCAATAGCATAGAAGTTAGCCATGTTTCAAGAGGTTTTAATTGTCCAGTAGAGTAGTCCTTTATTTCTCTATATTTCTTGTCACTATGAATTGCTTTCATGTGTAGAAGTAAGACAGCTCTTTGATGCAGTTTGGAAATGTTGATTTCCTGGTTACAAAATGAATTCAGGATGGGCTTCTTCAGAGATATGGCTAGTTCACATTGGCAAAGCCTGGCATGTTATTGTACTTCTGCTGCAGGGAAAGAGGGCTTAGCTTTCCCAGGTACCAAACATCCAGCTGTTGTGGTTTGACAGGAAATGTGCTTTTTGGGATGCTGTGGTTTGGGCCAATGGATATTCAGGCTTTAATATTGGCATTTAACCTGGCCATTTAGGACATGGACACGCCTCTGAGAACACAGGGTTAAAAGCAGAGCTCTCCCCTGGGAGGGCCCTTTTGGGTTTCCGGCCAAGAAAGAGTTCGGGTCTGTCCCCAGGCCCAGCTGCTGGCTGGGCAGGGGGAGGGGAAAGCCATGAGGCCGAGAGAGGTAGGCCTGAGCCCGGGGGTGGAAGGGTGGAAGAGAGAGAGAGAGAGAGACACCGGGAGCCACCGGGCAGCCCCCCCTGAGAGACAGACAGAGAGAGAGAGAGAGAGAGAGAGAGAGAGAGAGAGAGAGAGAGAGCCGCTGCCTGGGACTGTAACCTTGAAGCTTGATAAACATGGGCCTGTGCCGGCAGCACGGCTGGGACAGAGAAGAAGGGGGGGAGGGTTCAGCCGGCCGCTTGTAGGAGCTTTTAACCCCTTTTTGGAGAATGAGAACTTTACAGATCATTGACCTCTCCTAGAAGATAGAGTGGAAGATGAGGAAGGAAATGTGCAAGTGTGAGAGAGGTCTGGGCGAGTGAGAAGTAGTGGAAGAATAGAGAAGAATCCTAGTGAGAAGAGATGATGGAGTAGCTTTTGCTAGACTCTTTTTGTACAGCCATGGACAGAACCATGTTCCTTGTGATACAGAGACTGCATTCTAGGGGGAGGCAATGGCCTCAGAACCAAGAGGGTTCAGTGTTGATGCCCCTCGGCCCCAGGGGGTGAAAAAATATGGGGGGGACAGGTGTCCCAAAGGAGAGATTGTGGGGACAGGTGTCCCAAAGGAGAGACTGTGCCTTTTTTGGATCGGGACAGAGCATCCTTAAAAAAGACAACCCTAGAAGCAGCTCTGGTCCGTGTTCAGTGGTGAGAGCACTGGACATGAAAGGAAGAGGTCACGACGGCAGATGTACTCCGGGCGGTGCCACGAGTGACACGGAAACACACGAGGCTTCAGCTGTGTTTCCAGGGGAAGCCCATGGTACAAGAAGGACTCCTCTCCTCTTGATGAACTGAGGATTGATTGTCTAAAAGGTGGTGCTGGACCGAGAGTTGGTGATTTGAGGAATAGATGTATTGTGTTGGAAATTTGGTGGGGGGAGGAGGAAATGCATTTGTGAGATTTTCATTTTCCCTGTGTGTGTGTTCCTTTTTATCTGTAGTTGTAGTGTAGTTAACAAAGTTTTGTTTTCTTTCTTCCCTAAGTAGGAGCCTGCTTTGCTTATTCCTGGTCACATCTCACAGCAGCTGCCAGGGAGAGGGTATCTTCATGGGGGCACTGGCATTGTGCCAGTGTCAAACCATGACACCAACATTCCTCAGCTGTGCTCCCACTGCAAACTACAGAAGACTGTAAAAGTTGTGCAGTCATGGTTTGCTAATTTTTTTTATCCCAAGAGGTTTTGAAAGAAAATAGTTTTAAAAATCTTTATCATATCAGCTCTTTTCTAAGAGTTCTCAAACAAAAGAAAGCACTGCAACACTACATGCTCATGGCAAATGGTGCTCAATTAAAAAAAAAAGTGCATCTTTCTTCAAATATTAGTGGCACAATCTGCAGAGGCAATATAACTTTTATGTGATTCAATGTAATTTTTCTATTGGCAAAAATAACTCAATATCAGCTGTAGGCAGAGACAAGTGAAGTCTATCCATTATATCAGTTCCAGAAATAGGCTAAGAAATTATCACATTTGAAGCAATTAATAAAGGAAAAAGATGTAGAGTGAACTATTTCTCAACAAATAATGTTAGGGGGCAATTTAGAAAGCAATATGATATATGATAAAAATATTATTTTAAATCAAACACACTACTTGTAAATCACCAGCTGTATCACTCTACCCTTTTTTTTCCCAAAGTTTAGTTTTTAAACACATTTCTGCATCTTAACCAAGTCTTTGTCTCCCTCCTGTGTTCAGACTGTTATTAACATGACTTTGATATAAACAAAAATCTCTTTCAAATATTTACAGTCACTGCTTTAAAATCGTTCTTTTTTAACTCAAGTTATATGTAAAGCAACATTAATATTTCTCAGATGAAGTAAATACTTCACAGATAAAGGCAAATTCATATCTGATAAAAACAGGTCAGAAAAAATTGCAAACAACTTAACAAAATAAATGTGATCCCTTTGCAATTTATGATTAATTATTTTCCCCCCTGCTAAGATACTGCATCTAAAATTTCTTGGTACTTGCAATGTACTAATTTTCAAAAACTTATCCAAGACCTCTAAACCTTTCTTTTAACTGTCAGACTGCTGAATTTACATGGTGTCATCAAGCAATGACTTTCAAAAGCATTAACATCAGAAGGGGGAGAAATGATTGATGCACAGATGAAACATATCATTAAATCTTAAACTAATCAATTATTAAATTCTGCAATATCTTAGTAAAGTTGCTTGTTTTTATTTCCAAAGGGATTATATGGAGCTAAGGTGGATATATCATACATTTTTGATGCACACACACATCTATGCTTCACTCATTAAGTAGAGTGAGACTGCTTTAAAAGAAATATACTGGTACATGGGAAAGACCCTTAAACATGTCATATAATACCTACCCATTTAAATAATTCTACCTTTTATTTCCCCTTTATTTTCCTTTTTCTCATATTTGCAACAGCCAGGACAACTGTCTTTGTGAAATTGGTATGTATGAACTAGGATGTATGTAGTTTGTTGCTGTCTTTTTATATTTTCTAGTGCTGAATGTGTTCCCCTTTCTATGAGAATCTGTAGAGCAGAGTCTTTCTCTTTTGCTGTAAGAGAACAAGTTTCCAAATCAAATCACATTATTTGGAAGGCACTGCATCTGATATTTGAATATTTGAACCTCCAGGGCAGTAGGAAAAGAGTTTCCAAATAATAAACACCGTTTCATACAAACCTTTAGAAATTTGTAGAAGAATGCTCCAAAAATTAAAAAAAAAAAAAAAAAGATTATACACATGGACAGCTACTGTCCATGTATTTGGTGTAAAAAGATGTTTAAGAAAAGCCATAATTTCAATCTAATGGAAGTGTGGGATAAACCCACAACATGACACCTTTGAAAATGAACATTACTTTTGTAGCCCTTTTGTAGAGCTTGGATATATTTGCTATCATTTCTGTTCCCACTTCTTGACTGCCCATGAGATCACAAAAAACTTCTAGATAATTCTTGGTTTGGTTTGGTAAAATAAGAAGGAACTGAACAAAAAGGTCTTTAGGCAAAGAATCTTTTATTTTAACCACTACAGGCTGTAAATAATTTGGTATAACTTAGCCAATAATTATCTAAAATTTGCACACTCTTGTTATTATTGTGAATTACTTAGCAAACATTAAATCATTGCAAACCTTTTGGGGATTGTACTCTAAAATGCTACCTCATTCTTACATTTTTGACCCAAAGGAGAAGTCAAAATTTTTCCCCTGTGTCTAACTCTCAGTTGCTCTAACAGAAAATATTAGCAGTTTTCAAATCCTTCTATTTTTTCAGTCACCGGAATTCTCTCTTTTTCAGCAATCTGTGATCTGATTTTCTATAAACCTCTACCTTCACTGACTTCTACAGAATGGTACACATCTCTCTGAAGTTGTAACCCATCACCCTGGTATGTTATCACCATTCCTGTTTCAAGGAGAAATGAAATAGCTGTTAGTTTTATGGCTTTGAAAATCCCTCCAATAGGGGAATAGAGAGTACATTGAAGTATTTCTCACTATAACCTTTTCTCACCTAGCTAAAGAGAAAGGCAGTGTAGTAGAGCTAGAGTAAATCCTGTTCACAGAGATTTTTCAGCACTTATCTTCTATAGCATACCTGCATTTGAATGTATTTTGTCTCCCTGAATCTTTGCTTTCCCCCTTTTCCATTTTCTACAATTCAGAAGGTAAACACAACCACAATAATGTGTAAATTGGATTTGTAACCCATCCTGAGGGGGTGAACACTAAGTAGGTCACAAGAACACAGATACTGATGGGGTGGTTTGCCTGTGGGGTGAGGAAGAGCTCCTGCACTTCTGTCACACACCTCTTCTAATGCAATGTGATAGAATGATTTTAGACTAAATGTAGGCTTTTCTTTGGTCTTCAGAGATGATTTTGCTTAAGTGTTGAGGTACTTAATCCACCACTCAATAATAGTCTTGAGTAGAAACATTACTGAAAATTAGCTTTGAAATAAGCAGTAGTATGAGTGCTTTGTTTGGCAATAGATGTTGCACAAATTCAGTTGCAGTTAGACAAGCCAAGCTTTCAATTACTGCAGACGCCATGGTGGAAAGAGGACCAGCATGTGGGCAGTAATTTTCATTGTTTGCTTTACTCCTGTATCCTTTGATAGCCAGCTGGTGATGGATGGGAAGCAGTGTAATGATGCAGACTCTCTCTTCTGAAAGCCGTTTTGTACAGCAATCCAGATACTAATAAATCCCCATGAATACCACATTTTTACGAACTGCTAAAGTGATATGACTGTTATATGTTGATAATGATGAATTGAAGGAGTAATTGGCAATAATTTATTACCCTTTTCCTTGTGATCAAATTACTCATACAGTTAAATGATACCAGTATATTATGAAAATGAAGTCATTCTGTTCCCAGGCTACTCCTCTTACAGCTAGAAGCCATGTCTGCTATTTTTACATCTTTCACTACTGTTCAGTTCTGAACTCCATGCAAAAAGGACTGCTCTTTCTCTTCTTTTTGTGGTACACAGAATGCTGTGATCTAGACAATGATCACAGGATTAAAATCTTTTAACAGAAATAATAGCTCCAAAATAATTTTGTAGCCTAAGGAGATTGAAAGAAAATATTTCTTTATACAGCATATAATGATGCAGTCTAATTTCCTGAACAAGTAACTGATTCAAGATAGTAAAGCAACAAATATCCTACTGAGGAAAAAAGTTCAAAATTAATTAAAGAGGCAGAAAGAAATTATCTGAATAATTAAAAAGTCATCTCTAGTTGTTCAAAGCAAGATAAGCATACAGGAATACCTCTTTAGTTCTCATCTCTGAAAACAGATCAAAGTTTATCTCCTTGGGATGAGAAAGAAATTCATTAGATCCTTAGTCATTCAGTGGAATCATTCACCTCAACAAAATTTGTCTTCTGTCAAGTTTGAATTGCAGAGATGTAATAAATACACAAATAGCATGGAACATCTTTCAAAGAGCCAAAGGAAAGCTTTTGAGAGTCATATTGACAGTGGCATGAGGTCTCCTGAGCATTCTTTTTTACAGGAAATGTTTAATTGCTTTTTATTGAGCAGAACCTTTCCTTCTGCTTATAAAAGAAATTATTGCTTTCTGCCTCTGGTTCAGTCAGAGGAAGTTAATAGTCCCAGCTTCCTCTGGAAAAAGACACAGTTAATGACTGGAAGACTATCATAAACAGGGTTTATTGCCCAAATTACAATCCAGTTCCTAACCAGCCATCTCATTTCAAATTGCCCTCCTGACATTTTGGTGATTTTCTGTCTTATTATCTGGTTCACAAAGACAGTTCTCTGATGTTTTAAAACTTTACATGCTTCTTTTTCTTCTTTTAAATTTTTTTTAATAGTATTCACATTGCTGGAAATTGGTAAGTTCAGTGTGAAAGGTGACTTCACAACAGCAAAGTGCCTCTCAACAGAAGTGATTCTTCAGCGTGCAGCAAAACCTGTGTCCAAATACAAAAAAGAAATTATTCCTTCTCTGCCCTGAAGCTGTTCCTTCTGGCGTAATATCTAAGTGCTATTATTAAGGCATGTACAAAAAATACGATTGTATAGGAAAATATTTGTGAAATCTTTAAGGTAAAAGAGTTAATAGAATACTACATATGTGATAATTATTCTTACTATGACATCATAAATGCACAGAGAGATTTGCAGTTAAACTAAAATCCCTGCTTTATAGTGCTATCAAAGAAATCAAACATATTGACTAGGTGTAGCTGGTACTGTGGTTGGAACATATTGTGAAATGAGGAGACTTAAAGAAAAGTTAAAAGGCAGATTTTCTGTAATTTAGCGATTTAGCAATGAGAAGTGTTATACAAAGCAAAAGCTAAAAATTGTGTTTCTTTGAAGGGGACTTCAGAATGGAAGAATTTGGGATTGCACACTAGAGAATTTCTTTGCTATTACACCTCATACATAGGTGTCAGATTTTCTAAATAGATAGATACATCCAAGACAGACATTAACTCAGAGTGAAATACAGTAGCAAGAAATGTAAAAGCCACCTTCCTGCCAGGACAAGGACATAATTACAAACACTGCATAAACCTAATCAATAAGTTGTATTGTCACAGATTGTCACAGAAATAACAAAAGTCTACAAAGAACATAGGTTTGAAATGTGATCAAGTCTCACCATGAACTCCAAAAGCCATTACTGCATTTATATCAAACAAGTCTGCAGAATTTTACATTATTAAAAAATTAAAAACCAAAACAAACAGGATAGGGGGAAAAGATCTTAACTTGTGGGAGAAAACAGTGATTATTTTTAGTTATATCACCCACTCCCTAAACTTCTGAAGCATCTGAAGACTTCCAGCTCTATCACAGCACCTCAATGATGCTGTCCTTTATGATTCAGACTGGTGATCTTTTAAATTTAAGTGTTGTGTAAGCATCAGCATTGCAAGTCTGAAAATATTTACTATCATTGCATCAGGATTTTTACATCCTATATTGGCGTTTTTATACTCTAAATAAAAATAACTATATAACTTTTAATTTTTAATTGAAAATGAAGCTTCTATAAAGGATTTCAAGACTGACAGGAAAAAACCCATCTATGTAGAATAGAGATAACCTCTAGTTTGCTTATGGCTAAGGATTCATTCAAGGGTATATCTATGTCTCTGTAAGAGGTGTTGCAACAGGCACAATAAAGATAGTAAATATTTTGAACAATCAGGCTAATTTATTAGAATGCCTAATTAATATTAATAGAGCATTTCAATATCACTAACTATAGCATACTAAAGGATTGAATTAGAAATCAACAGTAGCAACTGACAGAGGACTGTGTAACCAGGGCATAAATAGCAAGTCTTCCAAATATGGCTTATTTTTAGCTATAGTAAAGATGGTAAAAATATATTTATTATTTCTAAAAACCAAAGAGTGCTTTGAAGCACAGAATTTTGTTTAAGTCCGGTTTCAGCCTCACTATATTCTTTCTTTACTGTGTCAGTACTCTCTTTGGCTCAGAAGCTCATTTTGTGCAGGGGAGATAAAGAATAATAATGCAAAAGACTGCAGCTGATGACCAATCCCTTAACATTTTTATTTTGTGTTATAGCTGTGATATACAATAGGTGATTTCCTGAGTCTGGTACCACACCAGAGTCATGGACCATAGTACATGTACATATTCTCCAGAAAAGCTGTCCCACTCCCCAGTTTCTTCCTGGGAATTGGAAGCTCTTCCACAGCATCAGCAACAGCTGCACCACAAACATACTACAAGAGTTACACCCATCTCTGAGAAAAAGCTCCCCTAAATTAGCCATGCTGAGCAGTGCCACTTTCAAGAGAGCTGTCCTTCAAATAAAAGCCATCAGACATAAAATTTGACACTCTGTGTTCTTTCAGCAATCAAGTGCCATCATTTCACTTTGACAGCAGAGAGAGGAATTAGTCTCTATAAAAAATATCAAACAGACATACCTTGAGTAGTCCATGAAAGTGAAGTTGAGGGCTGGGTTGTTGCTGCAGCAGGTACTTATTTCAACAATTCCCGCAATTGGAGAGAAAAAGGATATCTAAAACCAAACCAGAGCCTTACAACAGTAATGGAATGGCCACTTCTACAGCATTTCTACTCCAACATGTCCATTTTAAGACTCTCAGTCTATATTTCAACCTGACTAAATCCTGAATGCCTTCTCTGAGTGACAAGTAGACAACCAGAGGACTTGGAAATCGTAGCCTCACATGGGAAGAAGCATGATACAAAGATAGCACCTTGCAGAGCACCCCTCAGGACAAAACTGCACCTTGATTTCTTCAGATCCCACAGTCTGCATAACACTTTTACAGCCCCATCTTATGTCTGCCCTACTCACAAAAAATGTCCCAGCACTCCATGCACCTGCAGTGCAGGCAATCTGATGATTGTCTCACAGCACAAACCTGCAAAAACAGGAGATGGATAACATGAGGTTGTGGGAAAATAGGAGAAGGATATCCTGGGGTTGGTCTCTCTAAGAGGAGATAATCCCTAGAACAGATTAGTTCTACATACGCTGGCACTTGAGCTCCCTCCTCTCGTCTGGGACACAACGGATTGGCATTATGGTAAACTCAGTAGCCTGTAGCTCTGTTGGTAAGAAAGGCAGAATGTGTGTCACAACTCCTGCTCTCTACAATTACTTTATGCATACCTGTTATGGGACCTTTATTTTTTAAGTGAAATGAAGTCCAAACAGATTAATCTGATCTCTCAGCCTTATAGCTACCATATGTTGGATAAGAAGATAACTGGTTTGGAGTTCTAAGAGTCATAAAGATCCAATTTACATCCACTTATTCCCGAACTAAAAGGATATGTGTGGTAAAATAGTATAAATTATGGTCTAATGGACTATTAACAGAAGCATGCTGTAACTGTGTGGCAGACAGACTTTACTTTTTATCACTAAACACTTCATTAATGACCAATTAAAGAATCCCCCTGAATTAGCTCATTTGACGCTAGAGGTAAGTTTTTAAACAGCATTTCAGAAAACTAAGCTGTTACCATGCAGCATATTGGAAAACATGGTGCATCAGAAAGATCTACACCTAATAACATGTCAATAAAGTCCATTATCATCCACACAGTTACGCTTCCAGCAGTACTGAACATTACCTTAGGAAAATCAGATCTGGAACATTAAACATTCCCCTTAGTGACAGGAGTGGTGCAGCTGCAGCTAACAGGTACACCACAGAGCAGACTGTTGCTATCTCTCATAAGGAAGGAACTGAAATAACTTTCAGTGACTGCAACAAAATACACTGTCTTGTCTAGAGCCTTGCTTCACTGAAATATTTACAAATATCTTACATCAATGCCCATGTGCTCAGTCTCAAGACTTTGGGTCATTTCATGGCATATTTTCAATTATTGTCCAAGGAAAAAAAGCACAAGATGGGCATCACAGTTTCAATGCAGGACACAGAGATTCATCCCCCTCTCTACAAAATAGCAGCCACGGCCATAAAAAGCCCTCAGCTGTGAAGCTGAGCTATCTGGTCTTTGGCCAGTTTATCCCCAGTTGTCACAGATAAGGAAATAATTAAGAAAACAAAAGAAAAAATGCATGTATCAGCAAAAGAATAATCAGGTCATTTGCTCCACAGCTCTTGCTAAAAGTGCAGGCCTACAGTCTTCTGGAGAGCAGTTTTTTCCTAGAGGAGCATCCCACAGCCTGCTGCTAAGGCCTGAGCTGTGAAGAGACTGGTCCAAATCATGTGGCTGGAGCCTGTCTGTTCCTCACCCCTTGACTGATGGCAGATTCTTCCATCTTTATACAGCACTATGATGGAATATACCTAAATTTTTGGCCTTTAGAGCAGCACATCTCCAAGAGCACTGAACTTGAGAGCACCTGGCTGAACAATCAGCAGCAGGAATGGCATTTGCTTACACTGGTACCCAAGCCACGACTTCTCACCCACTCCACTCATTCCTTTTCTTTTGCACTTCATCAGTCTCCATGTTCCCACACTGCAGCCACCTAGCCTTGTATCTCCTGCACAATTTTGATTTATCTCCCTGCAAAGGGAAGACTCTCTGGGGACCTAAGCCACCAATGTGACTTCTGAAAAATTCATAGCATGCCCAAGTTTAGGGAAGGAGCTTCAGCATTTCGTTGTAAGGACTTTTAAAACTCCTGCACCAGAATATGAGAAGGTGCCATACCATGTCAGTTAAGTAATACTGGTCATCTCTTCTTCTTCCTTACTGGCAACAGATCTACTTTCTGGAATTCAAAAACAGCTTAAGAATTCCTCTCATCTTTGCTACTATTTCCAGCTCAGTTTCTGAGTCTCTTATCTTCTCTTGCTCAAAATGTTGTCTCAAGTGTGAATTGTAACAACCTCTGTCTTAAATACCTGTTATCAAATAATGTTTTTTATAATAGGATAATAAAACACTGCACCATATTTTGTCATAGGTAGCACAGCTGTTAATTTATAGTGTGTTTTATGCTTATTGTCCCTCAACAAATAGAAATTGCTTTTCCTTCTCCTTTACCCTAGCATGGGACATAGTATGTGTCCAGCCAAGTTCAGATTGTGTTGCTCTCCCTTCATTAATCCTCATGTATTCCACTCAATAGAACCAAAAGTGGCAGCAGCAGTGTTGAGAGCAGCTGCAAGGTTTCTGGGATCCTTGTTATGGCTGTGATGAACTGCAAAGTATCCTGCAATAAACTGTAATCAGTAGCACGTCACCTTCAGCCAGCTAACCTGCCTGACTGAAGGTGTGAATGGGGAAAGAGATTCAAGAAGTGCCATGACTCAGAATATGCCTGGAGTAGGACATACCAAGGCCCACTGCTAGTGAGGTCTCTGTCGTCTCCACTAGAACTTCACATCTTGTTGCTAAAACTTACAATCAGTTCTCTTTAATAGCAATGTAAAACAGATGTAATCCAAATAATTTAAATGAGCATAAGTAATGGAATGAGAGACATAAAATTCTCTTTTATCCTACATTTTCACAGTAATTAATTTTTTTTTCAGAGAATAATCACCACTTTCTAGAACTGAGCTTTTAATAGCATTGCAGTAATTTAATATAGGGACTGGAATTTTTGAGACTTCATTTTAGACAACATAATACCCCTTTCAGATTTAAAAAAAATATTTCTTTATACAGCATATAATGATACAGTCTAATTTCCTAATTTTATATATACCCTTAAATGTGACCATATACCCTTAAATGTAAGCACCACTCTAAGAATAAACTCCAAGCAATGCCCACACTCAACACTCTGGGACATTTTAGCTCCCTTAAATCACAGGATTTTGAGATGCATTGCTAGATTAATATATTCTGTAAAACAGTCTAAAGATAATCCAAACGTAGTCAGACATGTAACAACCAATTCATTGCCATTTGAATACTTAAATGAAATAAATTGCTCTTTCACAGTTCCATGCTGCAGTACCAGGAGCTCATGGTTTCTCAGGGATGTACAGCAAATTGTCCACCAATTGCCTGTGGTGATTGGAATCTTTTCCATTTGTGAGCCACACTGGTTAACTGAGGCAAGAGATTCAGGCCTTGCAAGTCACATCAGAGCTGTGGCCATCGCTGGTGATGCCCTGATTCAAGTAAAGCACTGCTTATCTGGCTCTTCACTCTTGTGCAACTTATGAACTCTCTTCTGTATTCCTGGACCTCTGCTCTACACAGAGCTGAATTGGGCTGAGCTATTAATTGTCCACAAAAGAAGATTTCTTCCCAACCTGAACTACAATTTGCTCCAAAATGTGTAAGTTTGAAATGTGCATTAAGCCTTGAAATGTGCATTTTCTGACCTTTTTTGACCTTGCCTGGAATTGAATTTTCCAATTTCACTCATACGTAAGCACTGATCATTTGCTTTATACTGAGTAGGGCTCCATCCCAATGTCTTTTACATAGACAGGCACACAGAAGCACTTGAGCAGAGAGCAAGGAGAAGCGTGATACTGTAAATCAGTGACCCCCTTCTGCTCTTGTGGATCTTAACCATGAGTATCTCCTGAGACAGAGAACATCCCAGCCTTTCGCACATTTCTTTCACAATTTTCTAAATTGTTAGCCTGTTTCTTTGGTTTAACCTGACTGAGATCAGACTGATATACAAGGTTATTCTTTGTGTGTAAAAGACATTACAAAGAGCCTTTCACATTCTCTGGTGGTTAACACAGAGGATAATGGGTATCAACACTCCAGACTGGTTATGCTGTCTTCTAGCATCTTCCTCTGTGAATACCGTTTTATTATTCTACAGACATATACTTTGTGTCTACTTCTGCCTCAGTCTTATTCCAGAACTAAACTGCTTTTAAAGATGCTTTTTTGCAAAATATCCTTCCTTTCAGAGACATGGTGAGAGACACACAAAATGTGTGCTGCTTCATATCTCATCCACAGACATCTGATCCTTTAAGTAAATTCCTCAATGCTTTTCATTCTGCGTTGACTGTTCTTAATATAATAAGCTCTGTATTTCCTACAGGAATGAGAATCTTAAGTGAATTGTCTAAACAAGGTTTTTAGGAAGGTGAGAACTGGAAGCAAATATACTGAGCACAAGAATTTTCCACTGCTGTTTGTTTTCTTTCAGTAAGGATTTAGCAATGCTCAGCAACATTATTTCAGTATTGCAGAGCAATACTGAATTGGCAATTCTATGCTGTGAACTTCCCCTATTATTCATTTTTCCCATTCTGAACAGCGATTGTCACACAAACATCTATCATTTTGCCAGGTGTCACACTGATTGTGGTATGAAGCTTGAACTAAGATTTACACTAGCATTTCTCCAAAGTAAAATGTTTGCTTCATCACAGAGTGGTTTGTGTTGTAAGGCGCCTTCAAAGATAATCTATTCCAACTCTCCTGCTGTGGGTAGGGACTCCTTCCACTAGAACAGGCTGTTCAGAGCTCCATCCAAACCTGAACACTTGAACACTTCTTCCAGGGATGGGACATCCACAGCTTCTCTGGGCAGCCTGTTCTAGTGCCTCACCACCCTCACTATAAAAAAATTCCTCTTTATGTTCTATCTAACCCTAGCATTTTCAGTTTAAAGTTTAAAACAGTTATCCCCTGGTCCTCTAAGTCCAGATCATTATAAAAAGTCTTGCTCTGTATTTATAAGCTCCCTTTATGTACTGGAAGATACCACAGTAAGATCTCCCCAAATCTCTTCAGCGTCAATGGAATAACTGTGGAATTATTTCCATATTGGATAAATAAGTCACATTTAAGGGTATATATAAAATAATGGGAATCAGCACAATCAGAACACAAACTAAAACATCATAAAACAAGGGTATCTAATATTCATCTCTAGATGGTATATTTTAAAATATAAAGGATCTGTGGTTGATTTTTTGAATGCATTTCCTTGCATGTGTATCACTGAATGGATATGACTGGAAGATATTAGGGTAGGTCACCTGTTTCAACCTTCCTGCTCAAACAGGGTCATCCTAGAGTACAAGGCACAGAATTGTGTCCAGGTAATTCTTGAACTTTCCCAGTGGAGGAGACCCCACAATCTCTGTGTGCAATCTGTTCTAGGGCTCAGTCAAGTTCTTCTTTATAGTCAAAGGAAAGGTCCTGTGCATCCATTTTTGCTTGTTGCCTCTTGTCCTATTGCTCAGCACCACCAATCAGAGCCTAAATCCACTCTCTTGTGGAGAGCTTTGTGGATAATTGGCTAGCTGAGAAAGGTCACTTTGATATGATACCGTTGGATAAATTTCAAGGAGACAAGCTGGGGATTAAGTAGTCAGTGTCCAGTCATGGTGACCTTGCTGCAACATGAAGATGGGGGAGAGAATCTTTTGCCAGAAAAATGAAGATAGCCTTGGTAGAATAGCCACAGGAGTGTAAATGTAGAAACAAAATAATCATTAGAGCATAGAAGTAGGTGTGGTTGATTTATGTGTGTTTAACCAATAATGAGCTCAGCTTTTGCAATATGTATAAGCTTCATTAACACCAATATAAATATGTGTGAGCTATCAATAAACTTGGGATTTGCATGATCACTCATATTGAGTGCCGCTCTTCCTCTGCCGACCCGACACCCTCTTGACATTCTCCCTTCAGATACTGATTGACATTGATCAGGTCCCCACTCAGTCATCTCCCCTCTGGGCTGAACAGGCCCAGCTGCCTCAGCCTTTCCTCATAAGAGACATGCTCCAGTCCCCTTGTCACCTTTGCTGCCATCCACTGAACTTGCTTCAGGAGCTCCATATCTTTGTTGTGCTGAGAGGCTCAGAAGTGGACACAGCACTCCAAATGTGTCTAACCAGGGCTGAGCAGAAGAGCAGGATGATCTCCCTTGACCTGCTGGCACTGTTCTTCCTTGTACACACCAGGCCACCATTGGCCTTCTTGGCCACTAGAGCAAAATTTGGGGTTTTTTTCCATTCAGGAGCAGTTCAGAGCATCTACCAACCAGCACTGAGATGTCAAACCAATCAAAACTCGGCAGAGAGCTACCATCAGAATTCCAGATGTGGTTGTCTTCTCTGTGTCAAATGGAGGAGGGACAGAAATAATATTCTGGCTTTACACATACAAATGTGTGAACTTTGCACGAAAAAGCTAAAGTTTTGATGTTAATACAGTGGATTATTTTTCACTTACTGAAATGTACACTCCATTGCCACGGAAAGATTCTGACTAGGGCTGTCAAACAAGCAATTTGATTTCAAAGTAATGCTGTAATTAAAACTACTGCTGGTGGGCATCTGGAACACAATGGGACTGCTTCTCTTATCATAACAGAGATGTAAAGAAGTAATTGAATAGAGAATTTTGTTCATCTGCAGATATTGCTACAATACAGATCAAGTAAATAATACATTGGGGATACATTGTGTATGTGCTTGTACAGGGGAAGTGAGAGTGTAGTTCAATCCTGTCATTTAACTGACATAAGAAGTGTGTTCTGCCTTGCTTCCCCATCTAGCCAGGTTTTTGCTACAGCCCCTATGGTTATAGAGCCACAAAATAAGCAGTATTCCTCCCAGGTGAAGAGGGTAGGGAACCAAGGCAGAGGGCCACCTCTTCAAAGTGGTACACTAATAGGTGACAAAATAGTAACTTAAAGTTGTACTATATTCTTATTGTTTTTCTTCTGTTTCTATTCCTCTCCTTTAAATTTACACAAACTAACTCTAAACCTTGCAATATATCCTCCTATTCACCAGCTGTCACCCAGATATACCCTGCTCATACCCACCACTAACGTCCGATGCTTCCTTCAGAAGTCACAGAGCACATAGCTCTGGTGCCAGCGTCACCCTTTCTCTTGCCACACCTGAGGACACTTCACAGCACCATAGCAATGTCCTGTCTCACACCAAACTACTTCATATCACCAGACAGGTGTAGGAAACTGAAGACAAGCTTCCATGATGTACCAAACAGGAAGCTTCCATGAGGTACCATTTAGGTGGCTTAGTGAAATACCTCCACAGACAAAATATTCTATTTCAGTACTGGGAGACTAGAGCTGACAGTACAACTCATATTACTGTCACATGTACTGTGACATCAGGCAAAGCACAATCACAACTGAGTCAAATATTAACTTGTCTAACACTAAGGCCAAAGGGTGTGTCTTCACAATAAAAATGTGCCCAAAAGCAGCATGATTGGGGCTGTCCTGGAAAGAAAGAAAGGCCATAAGCCAGTGTGACCCTATACTGGCAGGGCACTAGCAGGTCAGTTTTCCAGCTTTTATAATTCTTTAGGTCTGGTTTGCCAAGCTTCAAAACTTAGCACCAGAGTGTGAAACTTCCATATAGTTGTTTCAATTCCAAAGACTACTGTTTACTCTATGGAAGAATATTTACTAAGTTTTACAGTAGAGAGTTTGTTACTACCATCCCTAATTCTAGCAATACATCTCTCAAATCTCTTCAGATTACATCATGGAACTACAATACAGAATCATATCCAGATTGGTTTGTTACATTAAAAATTCTAAGCAGTTTAATGGCAATTTCTCTTGTAATAGTTTAGCAAATTTCCATTTTCTCACGTGATTTCTTTACATCTCTTTTGTAATTAATCCATTTACCAAAATATAAATTTTTTTCTTTTTATGCATAGTGTAAAGGTAGGAGATATAATTCAAATTTCCTCAGATTTCAGAAAATGTACAGCTTTTGGTTTCCTTACATCAAATACACATTTATTCTTCAGCTACTTACAGAAAAATAAATCTATCCTTGCACCTCTTTGATCACTCTCCTCCAACCATTCAGTAATCCATCAGTAATTATAACTTCTTACTTTCTTTAGCCTAAAAGGGTGTTATTTATCACAGATTGTCATGAATCCTGGTTTTAAATTATCAAGAGTCCAATTGCTGACTGGAATGGGGAATCTTCTTTCTAATTAAATGGACTGATTTAATGTAAAAACTTACAACACTTCACTTTTTAATTAGGTACATCATTATTAAGTACAAAAAGGATCATCCTCATTTTATTTTCTACCCAGACAATGAAATACAGTGAAAATTAAACATATACCAATATAGTGCCAGACCTAGTAACACTTTCAGCATACCTCTGCAACTACTAATATATCAGTATATGTCTTTTATTCCTGCTACATTCCAAACACTTACTTGAATGTTAGGAATAGGCTTAAGCTTTTTATATCCAAACATGCCTGGGTGTATTGAAAAATATTAAGTTACAAGTTGAAAAGAAAAAAATGGGATTAATTTAAACAGAAACAGGAAAACAGGAAAATATAGAGCATCAGCTTACAGAAGAGCAGGACTCCTCCACACTGCTGCCTGTATGAATCATTTCTCTCCAATAGAATTACTAGTTAAACAGGGATGTGGCAATCCAGACTTTCAGTTCTTATTTAAGTCTTGCTTGGCTTACAGATGTTAACTTCCACAGGAAGTTCTTATTGTAGACAACTGACAGGAATCTCTGGGATATGATACCTTCCTGAAGGACAGTTGACACCTGGGCTAAAGCATCCCTCACTGAACACTGCAGATACAGAGGGAGCATGCAGCTTTCTCCTTTTAGGCCAGGTCTGGGAAAGACAGTGGCCAGAGACTTCTTTACTACAAAGGAGAATGCTAGAACATGCTTTTGTGAAATCAAACACAAGAGCTAGGAGATAGAAATGATTCATTAGAAAAGGAATTCAAAGAATTGTTCATTGAAAAACTTGTCTTATGATTCTCTCTCCATTTGAGCCAACTCAGGTGAGACCAGTATTTTCTTTATTTTTTAACACCTTTTAATGTCTTCAGAGTATTCATATCACACCAAAAGAGCCCTGCTTCCAAACACTGAAATTACTAACCCCATTTGTAAGTGCTGATGAGAAAAAAAGACCAGGAGTTTCAGCAACAGGTTGCTGAAATTCCTCCTACAAATCTGATATGGGAGAATCAGGATTTAGCTGTCCACAAGGGCTCAAAACCCCAAATACAGGCAAACAGCTTGGAAGGCTAGAATTGCTGCATGGATAAGTCTGAAACAAACCTCAAGTAAATAATTTATTCAGATACATGCTTCTGTATTCCCTGTATGCCCCTCACTTGGTATTCAGTCTACCATTGTCTGCTTAATGCAGTCTTCACTCTGTATTTAATTTCTACAAGATTTTTGCATTACTGAGTTAAAAAATTTGACAAGATGCTAGGCACAATTCAGAAGCAGCAAGAAGTTCCTTGTCAAACTCATGAATCGGCTGCACAAATCAGCACAAACTTTTCTTGTAAACACACACAAAAGCATGCTTGCTAAGAGGAATGCAAGGCTACTGTAAAATGCAAAGGTTGGCTGTTTTTTAGAAAGAGATAAGCCAGAGTTACAGCTTAGTAAGCTGCAGAGTTACAGCTGCAAGCAAGTACACAAAACTCAGAAAAATAAATTTATGAAGTTAAAAAGCTTAATATGGAATCCAAATTAGATATTTGTAATTGGCAGGGCAAATAGGGTTCTTTAAGCATTCATAATAATACTTTTGTTTCCATGGCTCCTATGGGAAAGACTCTTCTTGCACAGAAATAAAACATACAGGAGGGAAGCTTGCTTTTTAGGGAAAAGGAGTATACCAGAATCTAAAATTCTAATACACATTAGTCTTGATTTTCATCCTGAAAATGACAAAAATCAAAAAGTTTCAAACACAACGGTACTTCACATCATGACATGATTAGATTTTATTTTTTTCACATAATTTATTTAAGTAACACTAAGTTGACAGAAATCTCCAAATAGTAGTCTTAAAATGATGACTTTTCAGATAGGAATGTAACTCAATCCTAGCACATTCCATTGACTTGCTCTGAGATTCCACGAACCAAGGGATAGTACATCATTATCATTAATAAATTGCTACCACTGTACTGACGTTACACAAAAATTAAAAAAAAAAAAAAGAAATCCCCATTTTGTGCCAAAGAGTTTAGTCTGAAACCAGATGTAGCAATACTAAACACTCTGACAATAGCAGATATCTTCTACACAAGTTAAAGTAGGAGATTCAAGTCAATATATGGACATTGGCAGTAAAGTCACAAGCTGAGATAAAAGAGTAATTCAAGGGTTCTACAACAGGAGATCCTCTGAAAATTTTTGCATAACCACAGTGACCTCTCTAGCCCAGAGTATCAAAGTGTGCAATAAGCTAGAAGGACCAAGTGAGAAAGTGGGACCAAAATTACACTGCAGTGTCAGGAAAAGGCAGAGAAGACTATTATTTACTCCAGCTGGACAAAGTTCCACATATAAAAGGCTAAACAAGTGAAAGAATGAAAAGGTAGAACAAACACTGGACAAGTCGAGAGGGAAAACACTTAAGAAGACTGCTGCACTTTGGGCTCAAAGTCAGTGCAGAGAAAGTCACAGGCTCATTGAGTGGAATACAGCAATCCAGTCTGGCACTAGGTTAACAAATGAAAAGAAACTTTTTTGCAGCAGCAAATATGCATGCCCAAAAATAAGAATGTAACAATAACAACCTAGGAGTTTAATATACAAGATGTATAGAGAAATAAAAAACATCTTAGAAATTTATTTAATCAGACTCATGAATCTTAGGTTTAAACTAATAAATGTTAGTAGGAAAAAAGGCCCAGTCCTGCAGACTTTAACCACAATTAATTGCAATGGTTATGAAAGTACTTCTAGGATTGGAGCAGTAGTCAAAAGGCCAGATTCTCAAGTTAGGCATGCTGGTGTTAACTCCTAAATACTACTGGTGTTACACTGTTGGAATATACCCGATAAATCAACTAGATGTCCCTAGAGACCGTGTCAGTTTACCTTCATTATGCAGTCAGAGAGTATTTGTAAAGCATTATGGAGAGCTTATGACAAATTTTGCTTCCTAAATTTTACTAAAAAGGAGGCATTGCTGAAGTCACTTGTAACTAGAATTGAGAAAGACTCAGATCTATACCATCTTAAAATGTTATTCATGTTTTAACTACACATTTCCAAATTTTACAATCAATCATGATCAGTCTGGGGATCCTCAGCAAAGCCAAAGTTGCCACATCACTGCAAGACTGGGCCTCTGTTCCATTCAGTTAATTAATATTGCTACAGGAACTAAAAGAAAATAAAACTTGTGCGCTGCAGCTGTGCAGTACCGCAGTCATGTTAAAACCCTTTAGCTTTTATTTCATAGATGTGCAGCATGGCTCTAAGCCACAGGCCTTTATGACTGATGCATCTGCATGAAGCTTCTCATGAATGTTGCAAGCTTCTGAACATCTTCTACAGTCACCGCATTATATAAAGAGGCACGGATTCCTCCCACAGACCTGAATTGTAAGTAGGAGAGAATAAAAAAAAAAAAAGAACCAGAAAAGTTTTGTATATTCTAAAAAAAGACATTAGTAGCAGTCACAGACATTTAAATCTATTCCTACTCTAAAATTATAAAATTCACATTTATGTGCAGGGGAAGCAATATTTAATTCTTCAAGGCAGGCTTGCAGTCCAGCGAAGCTTAGTATTTATCAGTTATTTACAGCTCCAAAGCTGTTGCCCAATGACATCAAAAAACTAATCCCACAAACAATACTGAACATTGGAAAGAACTCTTGCAACCAGGCAGACAAGCCATCTGAGAGATTTTATACACTGATACAATCTGACCTCAAAAGATATCTTTGGCATCTGCACAGATTTGCAGAAGAGAGCAGAATTAAAGATAAAGCTCTCTGAAGCCCCCCACTTCACCTATGCAGTAGCTGAGCCACCAGCAGTCTCTGATTACAATCTCTAGACTGCTATTCTCAAGGGTTGCCAAACCAGTATGAGGAACAGCTTATGCGTGAGAAAGGCAGGTAAGTCAATGCACAATGCCTGATGCTGTACCACTGTAGTAACAGATTACTCTGCACAGCACAGAGACTCACTTGACTAATACTTACCGATGTCCTTTCAGAGATATCATGTTAAGTTCCACAGCCTTCTCAAGGAATTTCTTCTCCAGGGCTTCATCACCCTTGACACTGCCAATGCGGAAAGGTACATTCATTCTGCTTCGGCTCTTTCTCTCCACTGGACATCTAGAAAGGTTGCAGAATGTAATGCTTAACCCACTTTGGGCTAAATTTGTATTTCAGCTATATGCAGTTTGAGAAATGAATAATCACACCTGTTTAAAACCAAAATCAATCCTTCACAATCAAAACTGGTATTACTTTCTGTGAAAGAGAGCAACCTTCCTTTTTTAACCAAGTATAAAAAAAAGTTACTTAGGCTAGGTGAGGTAATTACAGGGAATTTTGACTAAGTCTAAAGCAGTTTCTTCTCTTCCTCTTCGAAGATTGACTTCTCCACTAGCCAAAAGTGCTACCAGAATTACACTCAGCTAAACAGAACTAAAGGAAACATAAGAACACAGCATAAGTAAATTTTCATAGACATTAGAAACTTCTGTTAGTGATTTCAGTCCACCTTCTAAATTAACATTACTCAGAATAACGAAGCAAAGAAGAGGTATCTCTAGAACAAATCTTGCAGTGCATACATGGCCATAGCATTACAGGAGATGCATCACAATTCCTTAATTTCCTAAAAATTTAATCTGAAGTGGAAAACTCAAGATCTGTGTAATTTCTCTTCAACTATTTTGTGAAGCTAAGAAATTACAGGGGAGGAAGAGAAGATTTAAACATCTTTTTTAGTGTTTCTACTTATAAAGGAGATCTGAAGCCTTCAGATTTATTTTTTTCTCAGTCTGTGATGTAGATTCTTGCAGACATTCAATATAAATGAGTGTTCATAAACAGCAGGTGGATTTCATACCTATTATGCTAATTGGAAATAGCATAATGAGAGACAATAAGTATCATTCTTTTTAGTTCCTCTCTTGGTCCTTTGTCCAGATGTCTCCATGATGAAAAGAAAAGAAAAATCCATCATAACACCTGCCTGTGCAAATCTTCTACTTCAGGTAGAAGTAGAAGATTTCCTTCTACTTCCTTTTTGAACATCATTTTCCTTCAACCAGGAAAATGACGTTCAAAAAGGCCTATGCTTCTGAGCACTCCCATATGTGAATTACTGCAGCCATGCTTTAGTTTTAGAATATACAGTTGCTACTAGGCAATCTGATGTAACTCAGTGCACAGACATTGAAAAACAAACTACAAATGGCACAGAGCACTTCATGGAAGAAAGGTTCCATTTGCTAAATGGCTTGTCACCTGGCTTACTCAGGGAAGCGTGCCACAGATCAAGTGCCACGTTACAGCTGGCAAGGCAGCTTCAAATTAAGTCTTCTTTTAAGTTATAGACACAATTTAAAAATTCACAGTCTTAACTGTATTGCTTAGAAAGCTGCATACAGCTCAGTTAGTGAAGCTTGTTCTGCTTTCCCAACTGACTATTTACCATCCAATTTGCATTGCATTTCCCACACATTGCCTTACAGACCAACTTGCCTGATACAGATTTCTGTTTGTCACAAAATGTTTTTTTCAAGGCTTCATTTGCTTTCTGACGTCTATGAAAAACCCCCAGGATTTCCCTGGAGTAGGATCACAATCCTGATCATGGTGATACTAAAGGCAAAGCTGTTTTCATTAACTAAATGAATAAGAAGAATGTATTAAATATTATGATGAAACTTTATCCCTGACAATTATGACTTCAGACAGCTCTAATTTAAAATCCAAATTTAATTTGCTCTATTCTAACTTGGACTTGAAAGTAAATTAGGTCCCATACTGTTGCTTTTACCCTGAAGGTCAAAGAAAATATTTTGCAGTTTCATGGTCAATTAGTAGTCTGAACTTGGCAAATAATAAAATTATTAGAGTACCAGCTTTTAACTATGCACAGGTCCTATGAGCTCAAAAAGTACCTTGCTATTCTGTGTAAAAGTCAAGAGGGTTAAATCTGCTTTGGAAAGCCAGCAAAAATAGCTGAAGAAAATCAACTGTGCATAAAGTACATTAAAAAAATGTATTCCATTTTGAGGTCTGATCTTTCTATTTTACTTCAAGAAGTGTTTCAGAACTTAGCATAATTAGCAATAAAAATGTTCTGCTTGACAGAGACAAAGCAGAGTCTTTGACTCCTGGAAGGTGGTAGGCAAAATACAAGGCAAAGGGGTCTCTACAATTTCTTACAGGCAATTTTTTCTGTTTTGGCCTACATGCCACCAAGAGATTCCGTAAGCATACAAACCAGAATCTGCATATCTGTTCTTTGTATACTCTTCTCCCACACTCCTGTTTTATTCAGTTTTATTCAGAATACGTTTTTAGTAAGGTTCACTACTGATCAACATGATAAGTTGAAATAACTTCCTACTGGAATGAAACTTATCCTTAGACAGTTACCAAGCGAATGGTTTGCTCAAACGGTATCTCTAAGAGTCCTCAAAAAAGGTGACTTCCAAAATACAATTAAACTCTCAAAATTTATGAATGTTTGGTTATGTAGCAAATATTGAAGCAAAGGGGAAAAGCATAGGAACTTACACATAAAATCCATTAGATTTGTCTATAATATCATAAATCATCCGTGACTTGATTAAACTGTGTTTATCCATAGCTGCAGCTCCACCATTATTCTTTATCCATTCTAGTACCAATCCCATGATATAAATACTGCAAAATGAAAAAACATTTTTCAGTGAAATTATTCAAACAGGAAAAAAATAAGTCTTGCCTAATAGTTCACAAAATCTTTCAGTAACACAATGCCATGTTTGATTTAAGGGCACTTAAGATTAACAAATCAAAACCTAGACTATTTTACAAGTTATGACAACTCAGATAATGTTTTCTGGACACAAGATAAAATATCCTGAAATTCAAATGTCACACATATCTGTTGGACCCATTTTAATCCTTTGTACCACAGAAGGACATGTCCCTGCAGGCTAATTTATGCAGCCCAGCAGGGCGCCTAAAGACACCCCCAGACACGCTGCATGCACTGCCAATTCATTGCCTACACAACTGCCTCTCAGGTCCTGCCCAGAAGGACTACACAACTGCCTAGCAGGAGCCAGATTTAGCAAAAAAAGTTAATAGCATTTGCCCTGTGCAGCTGCTCTAGCAAAAATGCAGGAGTAAATCTCAAATACATGCACATTAATATGCCAGAAATGTAACCATATTTTCAAAAATGTTAAAAATAAGAACTCTAATCCCATTTCTGTCTACAAAGACCTTTTGCCCACATGAACAGTGAAGTTCGGTGAAACAAATTATGATGTACCACACTTGACTGTTACCAGTCAAGTTCTTAGTAGAGATCTGGAAGCCTACTGGCATCACATGGCTTGAGACCAAGAATTTCAATGCTAGTCACTAAGTGCAACCTAAAAAAATCCTTGATGCCTTTTGCCTTTGTGCTTTTGCTACAAAACTCAGCTTGTTCAAGTTTAGACATTTCCCACGACTGCAACAATTTACATAAAAACCTGCTCACAAGTTTTTATGGCCTATATCCAACAAGTTCATTCTTATGAATCCCTTCATTATTGATTCCAAGGGAGTGCTCAGAGAACATTACCATACAAGTTTCCCTAACACATACCTAGCAGGAGGCTGTTTAAAATTTTGCTGCTTTTTATTTCTAAAGGGATGCCAGTACCAAATCCTTGAACACTTCCAAAAGGCTGCAGAATAACCAAGGTTACAGACTGCCTTTTACAGGAAGTACCTTACTGCTCTGAGAGCACAATCTTGCCACATTTATGACAGGACACTATCAACTATTCCAGTGTAAATGATTTAAGTGAAGTATAGACTATGCCCTTGGCAAATATACTGAACCACATTCACATCTTGCCCTCACTTCCTTGAGCAAAACTTTTTTGACAAGTGAACTCCTGGAAGTCAGCCTTAGAACCATTCACAAAAAACCAGACAGCTGAAACTCTTTATCCTTCTTTTACGTCAATCAAAATAACGTTTCTGAAACAACTTTAAGCGCAAAATGCATTTCAGAGCTTGCAAATGAGATTTTTAGAGCAAATTCATTGTTAATTTTAGCTAAACAGATTAGGGTCAAAGAGCCAACTATGTAGTGCCATGAGGTTAAAGCCATTAGCATCACCTTAATTTAATTTAACATTTTGCTGAAGTAGCTTTTGCAAATTCAGTTAATATTTCCTGCCTGTTTGCCAGCAAACCATTAACAAGTGCAAGGAAAAGAGCACAGAAAAAGAGAACTAAGAAGCTTTGCCAGTTCCTTAAACTGGAACAGGCAGTTAGGGCCAAGCCAAACAGATGTGCATCCTGCCAACATTTCAGTCTGTTACATTCTGGATTCTGGAGCATACTCCAATGTGAGTCTGTAGCATGAAGTGAAATCCAGCAAGACAGCGATGAGAAAGGAGAAACTGTTAGTTCGACTTTATTTTCAGTTCCCTTTACCACCCACTACTCTGTTAAGGCTATGAGTAATAACTAAAGCAGCACTTGCTTTTCAGAGGTTCTTTGCAATGGCTAAAATAAGGCTGCAGAATTTGATTTGTTTTGCTTTTCAATTCAGAGGAACAACACGGTATCCAAGTACTGAGATTAAGTAGAACTTCAGTTTTTCAAATGGAAATAGCTTTGTACTTGGAAAACATGAATGGCTGGATTTAAAACCTAGCATATTCAAGTATACAGTGTCCAAAAACAGTATGTATGACTTGGCAGTCAGGCACATAATCGATCATGAAATAGAGGTTTCATCAAGCACTGGAAAAGACATACATCTTGCCTATGTTACAAAGCTACATTGAGCAGACCAAAATCAGAAAACATTGAATAGCTAATTCTTACTGGGTGTACCCAGCCAACAGGGCAGACTGGCTGCCAGTAAGAATGCATAATTACAGCACTACATACTGTACAGTATGCACACAACTTGGGGGAACAAGTTCTGCACTGTAACATCTGGCATAAACAAATGTTCACAAGATTTAGTGTTCTGTTGATAAAGATAGCTGCTCCTATGTCATGGCAATGGTACACTGCAGTGACAATCAGCAGATTCAGAGATACCTAAATTGAGTAAAATTTGAAGTGATATTAATTGTAATGATGGAATTAAGTTATAGGGTTTATATACGGGAATCACAGAACTTTGGGCCTGTAAGTACATTTAACTTGTGTTGGAGGTCATTAGGCAATCTAACTTTGCAATTCTGGAACATGCAAACAAAATAAGAGCTGAGACTAAATATCAGTATAAAATTTCATTATGAAACTATCCTGAAAAGAAAATCTTTATTTTCAAAGTAATTTTAAAAGCTTCTGGGGAAAAAGAATGATAACTAGATAGAAGATTTTCTTTAAATACTCATTTCAGAGGATGCTGGTATAAAAATTCTTCAGGATAAGAATGGGTAGATACTACTAGCTCAACAGCTAAGCATGCTAGTAGCAAACATTTCACTAGTTATCTGAAGCTACAAGATAGCTACAATTTAAAAAAAGCAAGCTGTAGTCTGATCTGCTTCTTGCAGGGTGAAATCATCAACCACATGGCAATTTTATGATTTTGATTGCTAGCAATGTTTATAAAGCTAGATCAATTTTATCTGTGGATGCCAAACCGAACGCTGAGATGGCAGTCAAAGAATTATGCAAAACTTTACAAGAGTAAAAGCAAAGCAGCTACTAAAATGGCTTTTAAAAAGTTCTTCTACAGTTTCATTTCAAAACCAACAGTAGTGAAAGATGTAGAAAGAACAAGAAATATTTTAAAATATTAAAAGAATACATATTCTTGTAATATATTATACGATTTAAAACTTTAATCACAATATTATTTACCATTTTCCAGTAAAGAAAGTCAGTGGTGATCTGGAGGTTCAAATGCTGAGAACAGTGTCAAGAAGAAATTAAACCAAACTATATTTAGGATCAAGAAGCAAGTCTAAGTACCAAATTACCTCCTTGCAATAAGAGAAGCATCACCATTGAATTGACTAGAGCTGTGCTCGTGTAAACCAGAACTGCATCCTGAAACTTCTACAATGTAGCTATGACATACAATATTAACTTTGAAAAAGGCTACATCTTCTGTGGCTGAGTCGCACCAGGCAATGCAAAGACTACTAGTCGCACGGCTGGACATTTCCCATGTTCTCACAGAAATCACGTGAAACTCTCCAAGGTATCAGCGGCTTGAGGGCAAACACGGAACTTTGGAAGCTTTTCTAGACAAGAGCGGCAGGTGGCAGTGTGGCAGCTTTCTGATAAAGGATATCAGACAGCAGGGTGAGTTACCTGTAGCACGGTGGAGTGTTATACAATGAGCTATTTGCTGCCTGTGTTTTGTAATCCAGTACAACAGGGCATTCCTTCAGTGCAAATCCCAGCAAGTCCTCACGTACTATTACAACAGTAACTCCAGCACAGCCAACATTCTTCTGAGCACCAGCGAAAATCACACCAAACTTTAAAAGGAAGAAGAAAAGAACTTGGTACATGCATTCACTTGTAAATCTTATTACTGAGTAATACCCCAGGCATACTAGTCAGCTGAACAGAGAATGTGTTGAAAATTAGTAAGTTGTAGGTTAAAAGAAGAGTTAGCAGAAGTTCTGATTTGAAAGTGCACTTACACCTACTCAGCTGAGGAAGATAATCACAAATTTCACAACAGTTTGCTAAATGTTTATTTAATAGCTGCAAATAATTCTCAAGGCAACCTGTTGCAATTTCACACTACTCCAAGCAAATTTACTAAAAACAAATTCCTACACAGTTCACAGTATTTTAAACCCATCTGGTGTTTCAGAACAATCATAAAATTCACCTGTACAAAGAGGCAGATCAGGAAAGGTCAAGTTGAACTACTCCATTTTGCTACACACAGGTACAAAAGGTCAAACATGCTGTTTCACTAGTCAATAACACTTCTACAAAGAGTATACTTTACAAACATAGTAACTGCTTATGTTCTGCTCCTGTACTATCTGTGAAACAGACACCATAATCATGAGGCAGAGGAAGCTTTAGGAGCTTAAAAGAGGTTACAGATTTTTCATGATAGAGGCAGGATTCAAAAACTTATTAACAGTACCCTGCTGTAGCCGTACACTATCTACAGACTAAATGTTATTTAGAAGACATTTATTTTAGCTGTTATTTTCTTATAGCAGGTATTTTCTTCATCAGTGAAGATCACACAGCAGCTAAATAATCTTGGGCAGCTATTAACATGAACAATGTCAACGTAGTTCAGTATGTTTTTATGAGAAAAAGGAAAACAGACATTGAAATCTTAAACCTGAAATGTCAACGCTTCTATCTATCATCAGATACTCAATTAACAAAACACGACTTCCTTAATTTCACCGCTCAGCATCTCTAGCTCAGATGCTGAGACATTCAAATCCAGACATTTCAAAGTGCTTCACTATATGCATGAAACTTTGAAAATGCTTTGTACAGCCACTATGTCCAATTGTTTACCTTGGAAACATCCACAGGTTTGGACAGGAAGTTTGATGACATATCACAAACCAAGACTGCTCCTTTGACATCAGGTACAAAGTCAAACTCCACACCATGAACAGTTTCATTAGCACAATAATACACATAAGATGCATCCGGATTAAGATTCCAAGTGCTTGGGTCAGGAATGCCTAAGAGCCAAAAAAGAAACCCAGAGGTCACAAGTAACTTTCTTGGCATGCAGTTTTACCTGAACATGAAACTTAAGTGTAAACCAAGAACAATTTTGCCATATAGACTATTAATCTTGTTGTTACCAGGAAAATAATGTATCTGCAAAGCCAAGACACCAGTGCATTCCCAAAATTCACTGGTGAGTGATCATTAAGTTTGCAAAACTTTTTGATTTTCACCACTTATTCTTCAAATTATTTTCCTCCCATTGTAATTGCAGACTACAAACTACTGGCCTAAGGATTCAAAACAGCATTTCAGAGGAATTCAGACATTAAGTCCAAGAATCTTCCTGCTGCCTTCGGAACCACTGAAACATCCAAATTCCCACTGAAAGCTCTCCAAAATTCTGCTTCTGTGCAATCCCAGAAGCATTTAAGTCTTGCCCAAGCTGAACAAACACAAGGTCACCCATCTTTCTCCCATTTTAAGCTTTGCAACTGATTTACAAAGCTAAGATCTCCTCTGTCAACAGGCAATATACAGGCATGTCCTGACAGCACAGAACAGGTTTGGCATAAACCTGTTGCTCTCCCTTTCTTTTCTCCTCCAGGACCTGATGGGAGGTGGAGGGAAGGGTGGGAGACAGTACCATTGCCTCCATCATTATTTACTGGCTCTCCTCTTATCTACAGCTATGAAATGATGAATTACACTCCCCCAGACTGGAAAGTTGTAGGTTCAATTCCTTCCTGTGCCTCACAGAATATAAACTTACTTTCCAAGTTAGTGCCCTAATTGCCAGTTAAAACACTAACTTGTATGGGAATATTCTTTGTCTTGTTGCCACTCTTTTTAGTTCAAGTGCCGTAATTTGGACCAGAGGGAAGAAAAGTGAGCAAAAGTAGCAGGAATAGAAACTAGATCTCATGTATTCCTGCTCCAAGAATTATTTATGTATATTCAGTGACACATTGGTGGGAAAGATAATAATTTAGGAATCCTTAAAAGCCCTTAAAAGGGCTGTTACCTTAAAAGGGTAACAGAATTCAGGTATCCCATGTCCTGGGTCAAGTTAAAATCTCAGACCTGCTTCTGAATTTTAGAGCATTCTTATTACTGAGTGTACATGAAATTGAAATATCTCACAACATCCCTGTGAATAGCTTAAGAACTCAGTTAAATATTAAAAAAAACCTGAGTGAACCCAGACAATTTCCCTACTTAGACACTTTTGTCTTGACACTTATTTCCTGGCATCTGCTCAGCCCCATTTCACCATTTTTTTCTGGTGGAAAATGTTAAGCCATTAAATAAATCTCCCAGTGCTGAACAAAGAGGGCATGGCAGACATTCTTTCGAGTGCTGGGCACTCAACTCTAGTTAACATTCAACAGCCCAACAGCAACATTGGATCCATTTTTAGAGCGAGTCAAAAAGCTAAGCATTCACATGGACAGATGCAATCATCAACTTACTTGTATAGGCTCCTAGTTTGGGATGAACGATATTTACTTTGGCATACTTCTCCGCTTCTTTAGCTGCTTTTGCTGACCAGCCTCCAGTAACCACATAATCTGCCTGTCTTGCCTCCTTTAAACCAACAAGGTTAAGTGGGACTGCACTGAACTGAGCAGATCCACCTCCTTGAAGGAAAATAACTTTGTAGTTGTCTGGTATATTTCTGCATAAAAGAAATACCCATTTATGTTATTCCCAGGTGACACAGGATGCATACAACTTGATATTATGCATTTAACTGTAACTGAGGAAGAATACTGCCATTTTAGAAGACTCTTTGCCTAGAGGTTAGATCAATCCCACTAACTTACCTCAGCACTGGTCTTGAGAAACAGCTTATTTAATAAATATTAAATATTTAATAAATTTTAAATATTTAAATATTTAAGAGTACATGCTATGAATTTTAGTGATAAAAATTCTCTGAAAAAAAGCTTCCTCTCTCCAGCCCTGGCACTGCATGAAACAAACTCTGTGTGTAGCTGTACACACAGACTTGAAAGATATTCCATCACAATTAATGCTGACTTTTAATTTATCTGTTGGAAGCTTCATGACTTTTCTGTCATGAAGTCACCAAAGTGCTTACAGTAGCGCTCAGCTCTGAGACCCTTCAATTTGAAAGTGCAACAGTACAGTAAAGTATACATGCAGAGCAAGTGCAATAAAGAGTTGCTCATACAATCACAAAAATTACATATCCAAATTATTCATTAAAATCCCTTTGTCAATGATTCTGGCTGGACTGAGGGTCAAGCATTTGTGTTAAATGGCCGACATTATTAACTACTATGAGAACAGTAATTCTAATCCATTATATATTTATTTCAATTTTTTAAATATGTGTCATGCTATGAGTAGGAAAAGGGCTCTTGCTTGGTGATTCTAACACTGATCCACAGAGCTTTGTTAATAAAATAGGACTTATGGACAACGTTCAGATCATATTTATACCACCAGAGAACTGATTTTTATTGTTTGCACTTATTTCTTTTAGTTCATGTCCTTCATTAATTCTATGAAGGTGACAAAAATCAAAATTTCAAAACAAACTCAGCTAGACATGTAAAAAACATCTTAACCTAATAAGAATCCATTGTCACATTCAAAAACATAAGCATCAAATTTACATATAAGAAGATGGATGTCCTCCTCAAAGTTATTACTCTACAATACACAGTACCCACTCATGAAAAACACCACCAAAGAGGTGCTTTCAAGAACAGGTCTCTGTATTAGACATTACTGATGCAACTAGCACACACATAACATAAAAATAAGCGGAAAGTAATTCACTTACAGCAATTCGCGCATGAGATTTTCAGTTGTATTTAGAATTTTTGTGAAATCTGAAGACCGATGGCTCATTTCTTTGGTGGAATAGAGAGAAGAAATAACATGAAGACGGTAATACATGAATTTGATTTTAAAATTGTGTTAAGCTTTAAACCTTTTACACTACAGACTCAAAATATCTGAAGGTTGTCATTCCCAGTTCCTACTCTCTTTAAGTACATAAATACTACTAAACACCCACAGAAGACTCATCCCTGCAGTCTTGTCCAGATACAGGCAAATCCCATTCATCAACACTTGGCACCCATATGACCTTATTACCACTAGGAACAACCATATTTGTGGGTAAAAAAATAGTCTCTAGAAAGATTTCATTCTTCCTCATGCTAAGAACCTTCTCTGCTGCTAATGCTGTGAGAAGTATATAATAAAGCACAGGAAAAGTACAGGTTTTGTTTTGTTCTCTTAGCTTTAGCAAGGCTTCTTCACACAGTAAAGCTAATTAAACATTAAGGACAATTACACAGTAATTCCTTCTAAATCCATGGGCTGTCTTCCACGTGTAAGTGTACAATTTAAACATTAATCTGAATTGTGCAGAGACAGCTGCACATTCTACTTTTAGCAACTAATAATATGCTCACCATCTTGATGCATAAATCTTTTGTGCAACTGAGGGTGAAAAGCCAGCCAGCAGGAGAGCACTGCTTTCCTAATGGGAAGGATGCTATACATCTATATGGTATCTACACATCTATATGGTATCTATACACATCTGTACAGATACACAGGTATTAGAAATGGAGCCAAAAGACCAGGAAGTCTTATTAAACAATTCAGTTAAACAACAAAATAATGAAAAATGTAGATTTTTTTAAGTCTTACCAAGAACACTTATACCAAGTCCTTTGTAGTCCACCAATTCTTTCTGTGCTTCTAATAATACCTATCAAAAGAAAAAAATCCAGAAATAAATTAAGGGAATTTTCCACTATCTGGAGTCTCTGATGCATCATGCCTATGCCAGCTGCCCCATAGTGCAATAACCTGACACTTGTCAAGTGAGATTAACAGAAGTATAGTTACCAATACAATTTTGCTGTACCTCCTAGCAGCTTAAGGCTTTTCATAAGATACCAAATTTAAATAATATGCTTGTTGTGGAGACCATGTTGTAAGTTATTATTTCAAATGCTAGATTTCCAGATTTGTGAATGATTTCTAGCAGTTGAATGGAACTCTTGGAACTCTTACATCTAATGTTTGCATACATACTCTTTCTAAGCATGCATCCTAAACACCCACTCCCACCACTCCATCCTGTGTCCTTTCACTTGACTTGTGCAAATAGGACAAACAAAGTATTGAAGACAACATAACAAGATCAGCTTGGGGAATTGGATATCTTAAACTGAGCCAGCATGATAATGACTGGTTTCACCAAATGAAGTTCCACACTTTCTGAAGACAAGCCTTTATCTTATTAAGACTTAAGAAAGAAATTAAGCAAAATTTTGAGACAACCAAAAAAACTAGGTCACCAGCCAAGCAGTGCTTCAGCCATCCTTTTTTTTTTTTTTCTGCCTTCTCTCCTAGCTTTTAAGTATGTACAAAGTAGCATGAGATTCCAGCCACTGGATTTGCAGCTTCTGATTTTGGTAAATTCTTGTCTGAGAGCCAGAACAGTCTTGGCTGCTCCTAAAGGAGGCAGGAGAAGAGGGAGGCCCAGTAGAACCAAACAAATGCTGCACGCATGCACCCTGACAAGAAACTGCACACTCTGGGCAATTTCAGGAATAAGAAATCTACCTTGCTGACCAGGTATCTGCATGGCCTGTCAACTGTAACAGCTGGCTACCAAAAGGTCAACTAAAAGATTGTGAAGTTTTAACCACCACATTTTACGAGCAAACTTATCCATGCCAGAGAAGGAGGCAAAAAAAGTAAGGGAGAACACACAGACTGCTAGAGTAGTGCTTGCTAAACTGCTTGATCAGTAACATTCTTAATCTGAAGTTCTGTACATGCCTCACAACAGACATCTATGACACACATTATAATCTATGAATTGCTCCATCTTTTGCTTTACCGAGTCTGCATGCTTCATGGGCAGCAAGAGCCCACAATCAAGAGAAACAAATCATCGAGGTGACAGCAGTCCACACAAGAGCACTGCATTTTCAAGAGGGCAAACAGATTAATAATAGGGAGCTCAGCTGTGCCCACCTGCACTCCTCCAAACTTAAATCCAGGTTTTAATCATCTCTGTCAGAGAGCTGGGTATGAAGGCAGTGCCTGTGAGAGCCCCTATGGAATCTAGAGCTCGACACAGAAAAACAAATTTCTTTGCAACAAAATTTTTTACAACCTTACCCAGAAAGGGCACTTCCTCGAGAAAAGAGATGGGAGGGGAAAGAAACACAAACAAATAAAAACAAGAAAGTTGCTCTGCAGCAAATCTGTTTATCTAAAGAATTTTTTAAATAAGTAACACATAAAATAACAAAGAATACTGAGAAGGATACTAAGAAAAGAACAACAACAAAAATTCCACAGCACACAACCCTTAAACTGATAGTCAGGTACGTACAGTTCCGCAGAAACCACCCCTCTCCATATGTAACTGTATAATCCATGGCTGCTGATGCAACTTTCCAGAGGGTTGAGTATACATTATAACTTCTTATAAAAAGGCGTCTCAGGGAATTACCATGCTATTTATCAACTGACAAATCTCACACTCCACAGAGCTATCTTTGTACACCTAGGTCCTACTTCCCATCCCAAAACTAACGATATAGGTGCTAGTGCCGTATCATCCAGCACTAAAAAAACCCAAAAAACAAAACCCTAGAGTGTATTCGAAGAACCACACTCGAGCTCGTTTGCAAAAATCCGAGTTTATCAGGGAAGTTCGTTGTAGAATGGAAGACAAGAGGTTTTGGCGCTGCGCGGGTAAACTCCTGTAACTACGATTTATTAGTTTCCCTATCCCTCGCTTTGCAGCCGGAGCCCCGCGGGGAGCCGCGGGAACGAGGACACCCAGCCCCGCCGTGCCCCTACTCACGGAGCGCGGCAGCTTCGCCGGCCCAGCGCCGAAGTTCGCGACCTGCCGCCCGCTCTCCGTCGCTGCCATGCTGCCACTCCTGCTCCGTCTGCCGCGGCCGCCCCGCCAGCCCCTCCGCTATAAACCCGCGGCCGCCGGGGCAGGCACTTTCCACCCCTGTCCCGGCCACCCATTGGCAGCGCTGCCGCAGTGAGGCGGCGTGAGGGGAGGGGAGGTGGTGTGAAGGAAGGCGGTGTGAGGGGAGGCGCTGTGAGGGGCGGGGGGGCGGTGTGAGCGGAGCGGGATGCCCGCGGCGCTCGGCGGGGTGCCCACAGTAGCGAGCCCCGCGCGGGCAGCACAGCGAGTCCTGGCGGGTGCAGCGCGCACGAGCCGCCCACGCTGGGTGGGCGTGCGGGCAGACAGACACAGACACGCAGACACACACACAGAGAAACAAACACACCCACACACACCCACCCACACCCACACACACACGGTGAATGCACGTCCTACTGTACCTTCCTGCCTGTGCTTTTCCCCCACGCGGGTGCTGTAGCAACGCTGGGATGCTTGTTCCAACAGCAGTCTGGGTTGGATGCGTGAGGACTTAAAAAGCAGCGACCCACAGTTACAGTGAATTTTAGAAGATCCTTCATATTTCATATGAAATGACAAGAGGCAACGGACAGAACCTGATGTACAGAAGTTTCACCTTATTTACCTTAAGAAAGAAATGTGCAAGTAACCATGCACTAGAACACGTTGCCCAGAGAGGTTGTGGAGTCTCCCTCGCTGGAGACACTTAAGAACCACCCAGGTACAATCCTGTGCAATGTATTCTTGTACGTCCCCGATAAAGCTGTGAAGCTGGAGATCACCCACTTTATCCAACAAGACCATTTCTGTGATTCATCTTGAAAGAGATGGGTTTACAGTACCCAGATCTAATATTTTGTGTGAACCACTTGCCTTGTAGAGGAGGAGGATCCCCACCTTCTATAAGCCAACAAGTGTCCGCATGTTGTGCAGTTTCCCCAGAAAGTCTGTTGCAGGCAAATTGCTATTTGAATTTCACCATAGAGAGTAAAAACAGAAGAGCTGTGAAACTTGATCACCTTCACATAATGGATAGCATAGCTTGGACTTGCCTTGAGGTTTGACAAATCCTAGGTTAATAGCCCTGAATACTAAAGCATTTCTCCCTTAGGTATCTATGGAACGAATCTGCAGCATCTTAATTATTTGAAAACACAGAGGTAATACAACTGAACTGTTGTAATTGAGAGAAAGAGACTTTTAACTCATTCCATTTTCTGATTGTTTCAGGCAGAGACATTCTGCCCAGGTCAGTTTTCAAAGTGATTTTAAAGGCAGTAGCAGTAAACCAATTTTGACAAAGCAAGCAATGAAGTATGACTGAAAAGAGATGGGCATCACAGAGCCCCATGATTTCCAAGTATCTTGGGCAAGATTCACAATTCTCATATGTAGTTGTATAAAGCACAGCTCTTGAACACATTAGATTGCCCAGTCCTTTCCTGTAACACTGGCCCTGTTTTAGTCTCATGGGTGTTCACCAAGCTAATCATCAACATTAATCATCTGTAGAGAAAACTGCAAGTATCGATGTCTGTTATTTTGTGAATTCTGAGATGTATATAAAATACCATTTTTCATTACCAATTATTTCACTGAAGAAATATTGACTATGTGAATTTGTTCCTTTTCCTGTCAAGCCAGGTGATACCTGGAACCACAAAAAGAATTTATAGACCACATCCTGATCTGGTATTTAGTTGAAAGATTTTCATCTTAAGGAAGTTGTTTTGTTTAAAAAATTGTAAATAGAAACATTGGTATTAGAGCAAAGATAACTTTCATTTCAATGATAGCTACAGCTTAAGAAAAATCTATCAAAATTGCTTTCAGACACCAGAATTTTTAAGAGATAATAGCAAACTTCACAGACGACACAGGCTGTATACATTATCTTAAACATTATCTTACAACACACAGTTGTTCTTGGTATTGTGGTGTGAGACATACTTTAAAAATACCTTTATTATTAAAGTATGTCTCACACCACAATACCAAGAACAACTGTGTTACTTCTTAGTTATAAGTAAATAGAAACCTCTACTGAGATGCTTAGTAACAACATAGTTGTGACTAAAAATTTAATTATTTTTACTAGTGTCTCTAGGTAGAAGCAAGATCAAAAGATACAGGCATCTCATATGGGCTTTTTTCAGTATTAAATCTAAAGCACCTGTGTAGGCCCAGAGAAGCAATTTAAAACTCCAGTCTGGCTAGGAAAATGGTATCCAAGGTAGTAAGGAGTAGTGGAAGTAGTCAGAAATAGTGTAGATTGGGGATTCAGGTCAGGAAGCCTGCCTACTACTACAGAAAGTGCTTCAACATCCCGCCAGATCAGCCCTTGTGTGTGGCACAAGGGAAATTAAAACTTTGGAGTCAAAAATGTACTTCAAATGCTGGCACAAAGAGCTAGAACATGAAAATAGAAACAAGGCAAGCTACTGCTGCTATCAACTAAGAGCACTGGTGGAAATACCAGTATTGGAGTTTTTAGTTCACCGAAGTCTTATCCTGACCAGAAGAGTCAAAAATAGCAGCTCCCACGAGATCAGAGGACAACTCCACTGGAAGCCTTGTCACCTGGAAGCTTTAGAAAACCCTCTTCATACTGTGCATTGATGGGAAGTATATAAAATTGGAAAGAATATATAAATGTGAAATTTTTGCTGTGGACAAAGGATCATTATGCTTTTGCAGATGGAAAGAATAAAGAGAAATAATACAGGTCTCATTACAGTTTTGTTTGTATTGGATTGAGATTTCTCCTATTTTAGTATTTTGCTAGCAGCAGTTATGATTTCATGTTTTAATTACATCAAAACCCATGAATTCCATCATGGAATCATACCAATATTCATAGTCACCCAATATAAGCTTTCAAAACCATGATTTCCAGGAATGCTTCTGATTTCTACCATTTGACTGAGAATTTCAAGTGCCACAATTTCAAGTGCCATCAGTCCATGCAGATGAACCTGGATTTGTGCAATTAACACAAAAGCAAAGACAGCAGTATTTACTATGATGCATAACTGGAAAAACAAGACAGATTAAAAGTGTAAATAAGTTTTCAGAGTTCTCAGTGAACTTTTATTAGGTTCATTTTGACTTCATGTTATGCTGGATAGCAAAACCTTGATCAACTACTGCTGGAAAAGAACCAGCTCACTCAAGGAGAGCACACATACATGAGTTCTCTGTCTGGTACCACAAATGGACGTCATTATTAAAAGATAAATAATGCTGACTACATAGCAACCTGGCAAGCATTTCAGGAGGCAGCTGGGATGTCTGGTCCAGCAAACTAGTGAGATGAGCAAATTCTGGTGAAACCTTACACTTTGGTGGTTCAAACAACAGTTTGGGGCTATTTTGTTTTTCAGAGATTGAAGTCCTGAACTGTGAAGAGTAGGTCTTGGGAAGACTAAGTGAAAAAAATTATTGAGCTTTATGAGTAAACAGTAACATGTTCTCTAGCAAATAGTTACCTATTGATTTCAAGCTTTTAGGTCAAACAAGAATACAGACAATTATGTAAAACATTAACTAATAGCAAGAGAATGAAACTGTTTCTATGCCAACTCAGGGTAGAAAATGGTTTCCTAAAAATTTAAAATAAAAATATTTTTACTTTTTATTAGAATACTTTATTGTTAAATATATATAAATTTATATAAGTTTATATGTGTAAAATGCTTTTTGTAAATGAGTTTTTAAATTGTTAGAAAAAACCTTGGATGTTCTGATGTATTCATGACAGCCTCAAAAAGAATACTTCTCCCCAGGCAGCTTCAATCCATTGTCTCTGCCAATTTCAGATCCAACTATATATAAAGCATGCAGTACAGATTCTTACAGTAAGAATGCAATACCATAGCAGCAGTAACATGAAGAATCCTTCGTGTTTCTGATTTGACAGGAAAAAAAATGTTAAGTATTAATCCACTGAAAAAAAGTATGCCCATCTAAATTGCAAACTGCCTGGTCAATTTTGCTTTAAAAGATGATTTTTGACGTAATTCACACTCTAAATGCAAATATTGAAAAGCAAGTATTTAACATGAAAGATATTAAATATCACCTGCTTTTGGGCATGTAATATATAAATTATTCTAAGTTCTTCATGGTATTTTTAGGGACAAGTAACAGATTCCTAACTCCTAACCTCACAAATAAAACACTTCTGAATTTATAATTTTATCCAGCATTTCTCAGTGATTAGCTTTAGAATTTTAGATTTAAAAAAGGGAATAGGTAGCTTTTTACTGCTGAATATTACAGATTGCAAGTAATTGTTTAGTCAGACCAAAATCACAAAGAATGACTGAAAAATTAGACAAGCAGTTGGGAAAATATGTGAAAAATAACAGATTAATATATTACCTTCTAATATTCTGAAGTGACAAAGTCTGTACAAAGAACATACTTTCATTGTGCAATTACTTGTGCAATACTGCAATAGCTAAGTAATCTTGTGCTATTTGCTCTGTAGGATTGAATTTGAGGATTCATGAGTTTTTTCATATTTGTCAAGCAACTGGAGTCAGTAATTTCTACAGATCCTATGTGTTCCAGAAATCACATAGCAGATGACTGAGTAAAAAATAGTTACGGCCTCTTTTTCTCTCCATTCAGCCTAAATCATCCTGCCTAGTTCCTGTACATAATAAGTATATTCTAGTTCAGAAGCAGCAAACCAGCTGCCTGTGCACAAGGACAAGAACAAGATGCTGGGGCTAAATCCTAGAGTTTTAAAACAGTGATAATTCTCTTAGTTTACATTCTCACACTTCTCTAGGTCTTGAGAGCAATCTGAGTTAGACTACACATCCTCCAGAGGCCCCTTCCAGCATGTGCTATTCTATGATCTGCAGTCATACCACTAATGATGGCTGTATGTAAAGGTTTCCTATAGCAATGTTTCTGGGCTCATTTTTGACTCTGAAACTTCCACTAATTTTCAGAATGTCATACCCACACACTGTTATGCAGGAATTGATGTTTGCCCCAAAACCATTTCTGCACTCCCACTGAAATACACTGAAAATAAACACTAGGAAAAAACTGTACTCAAATTAACTTTATTAGCTCAAAAATCTGTGATAATGGAATCCATATGTTGAGTCCCTCATGTGTAGTACAAACTCATGGGTACCATTTTAGCTGTATCACATGTTTTCAAAACTAAAAATCTAGTGACAACATCTAGTGACAAAGAATGCAAGCATGAAACAGGAATACTGAGCAGTATGCAATGCTTTAAAAAGTCAAAGTCTACAAAACCTTACAAAAAATTCACTAATTATACTGAGACATTCAAAACATAATCTTGCAAGTGTAAAGAACAGTTGAAACATTTTAGAACCACTTCAAATGCTGTTAACACTTGGTATACTTTCTTGTATTTCAGAAACAGATCCTATAGTATCAGTTCCAGAGCTAACATTAACTATCTGCAGTCTACTTTTGTCTCCTGTTTCATTTGCTAGAGGAATGTGTTTCTTAGAGGAATAATTTTTGCTTTTTTCACCAGGAATACCACTGGATATTGTGCTATCATCACTTCTAATTTGTACACTGGAATCAGCAAATGAATGCAGACCGGTAGCCAACTGCCTTGCTGAGTGATGTCCTTTTGCTTGTTCATTTTGTTTGACTCTCCTCTCAGATAATACTGGAGTACTACTTCGAGGCTTATTCTCTTTATTTGGGTTAATTGTTTGAGCTTCATTTTCCCTCCACAAACCTGGCTGGTACTGCTGTCCAGCAGTCTGAAGTTCTCTCATTTCTTTAAGTGATGAAAAGGCATTATTCACAACCATCTGGGATTGAAATGTGCCAGGAAGAGGAAGTTGAATGTCCCCAGCTCTGTTCTGAAACAAAAGATTCCAATGAAAAGACAGGCAACTAGAGGAGAGGGGAAAAAAAAAAGAAAAAAAAAGACAGTTTTGCAACTGCCACATATACTGGAGTCTGCAGAGCAAAATACAGTCTTTACCTAATACAGGTAAGACACAGAGTAATAGCAATTGAACAATCTTTATCACCTTTCAAAACAGATTTCTGAAGATTGCTAGGGCGATAATGACACAGAGTAGGCACATTACAGTTTCACATCTAGCTTCAAATTTATACCAGAGGTGCATCAGTTACACAAAAGCAGCCAAAACTTAATCACATCTACCATCCCAAGACACCTGCAATTCCTTATGTTTACTAGCAATTCACAGAAGTGTAGTCTCAACACTCTATACCATAACACCTAGCTGCTACAAGAACCCAAACTAGTCTCAACACTCTATACCACAACACCTAGCTGCTACAAGAACCCAAACTAATCACCAGTATTGGGAGGCAAGAACAAGAGTCTTCAAACTGCAAAACTGGAAATTCTCTCCACACTGTTAAAACAACTCCCAAATTTTTAACATTACATTTAAGGATCTCATGTGTTCTTGAGGAAATTAAAAGAGTTAGAGTGGAAGACTTTGGATATAAGAAACACACTGGAATGCAGAGTGATTCTTAGTACAAAAGTTTTATTACAAAAGTTTTATTCAACTTGGACATAGCTATAGGCCTCCAGTATCTAAATTTTTAACAGCCTTTTAAAAAGCCTGGGTTTTTTTTCTTTGTTACACGAATTCTAATATCACCTTTGAAAAATACTCAAGGTTTACTATCAATTCACAGAGTAGAACCTCAAACTTTATGCAATATTTACAAATATTACAAATTTGTAGTTGCCTGAAGCTCATGTCATGGCCACAGAGAAATCTATCAGGACTGGACATATACACTATTATTACTTACAAGATAATTTATGATTTTCAGTAGGTACATTGTATAGCCTCTCCTGTAAGACCAGGGTTCTTAAAAACACTATAGGTCATTATTAAATGTTTCTAAGAAACCTTATCATGGTATTTTCCAATTTGAATGGATGCATTCCACTACTGGAACTTCCTATTTCAGACAAGGAAACAACAGAATTACCACCAAAGCTTAATACATTACAAAATACTGCAGTTTGTGCTCCTAGCGGTAAACACTTTAAAAGCTTACATTAATCACTGAATTATTATGATCTGTATAAATGCAGCTACAGCAAAGGGTTCCAGTAATAACTTCATGAATCAGAGGGGGATTAACAGCTAAAAAGTACATTAAAGAGTATAAAGTAGAATCGCCTCTAGCATTCCTTATAAAGACTTACTTTGCTATTCTCAGTATGTTCCTGTCTTTCTTCTTCAAAGGACTTCTCCTTTACCACGTTCACAGGCTTACTGAGAGTAGCATTCATTTGTGGATGCCCCAAAATACCAAAATCTGATTGGTCTATCCCAGCTAATACAGCAAGTTGTCCAAGGCTGTAAGATAAATGTTTAATATAAAATCACACAAACTATTATTACTTTTTGAAAGACTAAACGTTCAAAATCAGAAGTAGAATCTGTTAAAGCTTTGAACATAGTTTTCTATTACTTTAAGTGAAGCTCAGAGTATCTTAACTAAGACAAAAACAAGCAGCTGAAGGTATTTTCTTGACTTTGCACAATTAGCCTGCAGAATCAAAACAAGTGTTACAAGGCTGAGAATGAAGCTCTCTAGTTAGCTCAGAGCAGCATACTGGCAATGAGATTCCATGTCAGGCAGAACAAAGATTAAAACTCTGTCCATTCAAGCAGAAATTGGTGCACATCTCCAAATCGCATAATCTCTTAACATGTCAATGACAAGCTTCACAAATACAATGATGTTGGGTCACCTGCCAGCTTGTAAGTTGGCCAAACCAATCACATGTGGGTTTTAAGCCTCAGTAAAAAGTGGAAAGTTGCAGTCATTAACTGATAGCATAACATATGATAAAAAGAAGCTTACTGAAAAGAGCATTCTTCATGACTGGGATCCTGTAATGCTCAGTGAAGCTCCTTATTTACTATGAATAGACATAGGGCTGATATAAAGAAATTTTTTTCATGCAGTGAAAATGCATTTTTCCCTTCCTGAGAAATCTGAAACTCCTGTAGTAATGGCAACTCTACAAACCGTTTTGTCACAAAAATTAAAACACAGCCTCAGGGTAAAGTTTACAGCAAGTCAGAATCATTGTATCATGGAATCATTAAGGTTGAAAATCATTGAATCATTAAGGTTGAAAAAGACCTCTTAATATCATCAAGTCTTGCCATTAATCTAACACTGCTAGGTTCATCACTAAACCATGTCCCCTAAGCACCACATCAAGATGTTTTCTGGACACTTGAAGGGGTGGCCATTTCACCACATCCCTGGGCAGCCTGTTCCAATGTCTGACCACATTCTCAGGGAAGAAATTTTTTCTATGTCCCTTCTAAATGTCCCTTCTGAACCTCACCTGGCGTAACTTGAGGCCATTGTCACTTAGGTCCCAAGTTATATCACTACAATTTGGAAGTGGGAGATAGGGAGGGCAAATAAAATCTTCTGTGATCTTCTCTGAATCCACAAAGTAGACTACAATGCATATTCATATCATTCCATTCTTGTGGATGAGACTGCCATGCTTGGTCATACAAACTTTACAAGCTGGGTTCAAGCTGAAATTCTTTGAAAAATGGGAAGGATGAACCATCCTCTGACAAATTGCAGATACAGTGGTAATACAAACTTCAATAAATTTTCTGTAGTACTACTATTACTACTACTACTACTACTACTACTACTACTACTACTACTAACAATAAATACAGACTTAAAATACAAAGGCTGGAGATACAAATCCCATGTAGATTTCCATACTTCAATTTGTGAATGGAGAGCACAAGGTAACAGGACACTCTCTGAAGGCAGTTCAACTGCATTTTGAGCCTTTCATATTGTGGGAATGTTAAGAGCCAAAGGTGATTCACTAAAGACTTGGAAACACACCTTAATAGAAGCTTTCTACTGTTTTGGAATAGGCTTCTTGAAAGCCTTTCCCAAAGACAGATGCATGAATAGCATCTTAGCTGAACAGTATTTAGATCATGCCTTTGCCACTAGGAAAAGACTAAACAATAGGTAATTTATTTTAAAAAATGGCTAATTTATTTTCCTTTGCTCTCTCAGAGTACACACCGAGAAATCTGGCAGGGTAGCAGGCAGCATACTTCATTGTGAGGATAATTTTGAAAAGATCTCAGGAAACACAGCAAGACTAAAAGTGACAACCTACCCAGCATCTTTAAGGAGGTCTAAAAAAGCATGAAACTTTTGAAAAGAGTTCTCAATGCTGCCTAGAACACCTTCATCTTCCAAAATCATGTTGGTTACTGATTGTGCATGAAGAACCTCGGATAGGGAGATATTTAGACTCCTTAATCTTGCATTTTCAATTTCCAGCTATGCAGGGAAAAAAAAAAAGAAATTTCTTTCATTTTCAGTTTAAAAGACCCCAAAATATCAAACCTCACCTGTGTGCCTAAACAGTAGCATCATAACTGATGTAACAAGATACAGAGTTTGCTGTACCACACACTTTCAGGGCACTGTTGCATGAGCTCTGTGCAGGTCTGCTTATCCACAGCTGCAGTTCTGTGCTTCCATAGATATTCCTGAAGGCACTCAAAGCCACTGGCTTAGCACTGTCTTCAATATGTACAGGATGTTACAGATCAAGTACAAGTGGAAAAATTTAGCTTCCATATTGTTTTACTGTGTAGTTATTATATGACATGTTAACACCAAAGAATTTATTTTACCATTAAAAACTTTAATGAAGGCCAATGCCCTATTATATTCACCGCTCTATATTGGAGGTACTATGTATACTACTGTTAACTCTCCCCTGCCCTGTGCATCCCAAAAGTGAAAGTTTAAGATTATTCAATCTTTCTCCACAACGACCAGTAATCAAATTGATGATTAAACTGAAAACTGTGTGATCACTACAAGATATACAAGGTTTTGTGTTCGAGGGAAGCATTAACTCATCATTGAAGATTACAGCTATGAAATCAAGTACTACCACAGGCTTTCTGTCTTGTATTTTTTATGAGAGGATGAAAAAATTACAGATTGGGTAGTGCACTGTAGGTGATAAGTAAGTAACAAAATAAACACTTTTAGAGATTAATGCTACTTGTTTTATTCCATCTCCTGGTTCAAGGTGCTAAATCCAACCAGCCTAGCCTTGACAGAGGAAGATTTCTTGTAGGGGATGTTCAGCCTAAAAAGCATTTAAGGATCTAAAAAACAGACAGGCAGCAGAGCCTACTGGTGCACATCACATCACAGGAAGATGGGGATAGTCACACAAGAGGGCTACAATCTGTCTTTGAGAAGTGGGGAGTTCTTTGTGGGTATCTGCTGTGGGGTATCACCTGTTGCTCATATTTCAAAGGATATCACTGCTTTCACTTCCCTCCAAATCACATGTAAGGACTAAATCCCTTTGCTTACACTACCTTACACTCAACTGTATTACAAGAAATTCTGTTTATTCATGCAGAAGAATATTTTTAGGTCAGCAACAGCAGAGGGGAAACAGACCTCACAATTCAACTGTGATAAGTTGTTCAGTTTTGTCAAAGCTGAACTGCACAACAAGTGACATGCAGAAAACCATCCCATATGGTTAATGCCTGCAGAAATAAGACTTAAAAACCAAAGGTACAGAATAAACCAAACTGAACAACAGTTGCAACACAGCTTTCAGCACAAGTCATGGTTAGTGAGTTGGGAGACAAAGAACTATCTATGTGTACATACTGCAAATAGATTTAATCACTTTCTTGAGAAAAGCAAGTGTCAGGATGTCCCAGATCATAAGTGTTTCAGAAAATGAATAAAACACATTGAAAGAGTAGCTTGAGCTGGAGTTCAAGGCTCTGAACAGAATCAGTAGAACAAACATTACTAAACACAGATTTCATCACTGCCCTTAAGAACAGTAAACGATCCACGTGACTTTGAACTGAAAATCTGAAAGCTAACACATCAGCGGTCATTGATAATTACCCCTAAGCAAGTGCATTCTCTGAGCAGTGCCTCCTTTAAAAGTAAATATCGTTAAGTATCTTTACCTCTAGTAATCGTTCCTCAGCCTTTACTCTAGCTTTCTGTTCTTCCTTTAGTTTTTCCATGCATTCTTCCAGCTCCAACTACCAAAACACAGATAAACTATCATGAAATTTATCTCAAAATGTCAGATTAACATGCAATAAGAAAAAACTTAACAGCTAGCAAATGGCATTCCAAACATACCTTCTTCAAAAATACAAGACAGAGGCCTACCAGTAGACCATCTAGGATGCAAAATATTAAGACAGAGAAGTAGAAGTAAGTGTGATTCACTTAACAGATTTGTAAGACTGCAAGAGATCACATGAAATTACAGTCCAAATCTTTTTGGTCTATGACATAACCATCAAGAACATATGTTCTTCTCTACTTCCCCTTAATTTTTTCAAGCATCATTTTTAACTAAATATATCTATATCATAAAGCTCAAATTGGGCTCTAATAAGAAATTCTTAGCAGCCATATCTAGATTTTCCAACTATACTCTTTAGCCAGGATTTTATTCCTTTCTTTATTCCTTCTTATAATTGTAAGAATACAAAATTCTGAAGAACTGTACTCTAAGTAGTCAGAATACAAAATTCTGAAATGTAAGAATTGTACTCTTTCTAATTGGTTTCACTTAGTTCTTCAATAAAAAGCTTTTCACAATTCCAAGTTTAGTGTTGAGTTAACAAGAATAAAAACAAATCCAAAACACCTAATAAATATATTCTAGTGTTATTAATAAGATGCCTAAACTTGTATTTTAATTAAAATCTCAATTTCAGTAAGAGTAGTCAAGATTTGCAATACCACATTTTCTTGCATCCCAGCTGAGCATTATTGTCTTTAATTACAGCATCTGAACTAGAAAAACAAGCAAGAATTTTTGTTCTTGTACACCTTAACAATCCTCTGGTTCAAAAGGTGAAAACTGTTCAAATTATCACACTATTCTATTTTTCAGAGATTAGACTGTACAAATTAACAGTATACAAAACTTCTCCCTTTCACTTCGTGTACAAGCACACATATGTAAAAGGACACTGCATTTTGTATGCACCGTATCAACCAGTTCTAAAGAGAATTAAAGATTCAAGTAGTACTGAAATAGTTTGTTTACTAGTAAAAGCTTTTCCAATGCATACTACTGCACTTCCTATAAGTAACCAACTGAGAAGACTAGCGCGCAACAGAATGCATAGTAAAAATAAACCTACAAATGCAAAGGTGTTATAAGTTGCAAGGTACTTTTGCAATTGGTTCCAAGATGCAGGTTCTACAACCACTCCAAGTGATGATTATGGGTCTGTCACTATTCCAGTGAAGCCCACTCCTAAAATCACTAGACTAGTATCAACCAAGCAAACACTGCAAGTAGAAAGCTAGTCATATCTTTATCATAGTCCTATTTGAGCATCAAAGCAGATTTAGCACTATGTCTAACCTGCAGGCACAGGGTGGGGGGCAAATATCTAAGGAGAACCATCCACAAATATCATAATCTTACTGCCATCTACCTTTGAAGATGTGGAAATAATGGGAGCTACAAAACCTCTACATACACAGAAGCACAGCACAGAAAGTAGAAACCGTAATGTTCTGCACTGACAAATTGGCAGTCCCCCAGCCTAGCTTTGAAGACCAGTATTAGCTATCACAGACTGAAGAATTCTTACCTTTCCATTTATAGTGCATGTGCATATGTATAATTATTCATATTTTGAAGTTTCTAGGATGTAGGCTAGGAACTCTACTTTAGAAACCATAGCTCTCTAGTATTTTTGTTGTGGATGGATTTTAGATAATTTTAAAGATCAAAGTGCTGACCTTTTTCTTCAAATTGCTGGTTTGTAATGCTGAAGGTCAATGGCTTAGACAGTAATCAAATTATTACAATTTTTTAAACAGAAATGTAGATGTTTTGCAGTGATGCTTAAACTTGATTTATCACACTTGATATGTACATAGTATTTTATGGTTATGGACTGAGTTCATAACAAAACTGAACACTGCAGTTGCATCTCCTCATAAGCAATAGCAAAGCCAGCATTTAAAGAAACTAATTTGTCACCATTATGTTACAACTATATGTACATTTTAATCTTTGATTTGCTTTTAAGAAATTCACTAGTTTACACAACGCCCTAGTCTCTGTGCAGAAAAAAAATATTAAAATTGATATCAGAGAGGTAAATGTACATCCAAGCTAAAAGACTAAGCCTTCAAGTATTACAGCCCAGAAAGATAACACTGATAGACTTTAAGATGAAACTGAGTATCAAAAATATAGGTAGCCCTTAGAATTACCATAAGCAGTATGTCTGTTCAACACTAGACAGAGGTATAAAACTGAAGTTCAAAAAATTGTATTTTAAAAAATTTAGTAACTGTTCTTTTATTTGACTGCATCATACTTAAAAAAAATACAGTTACAGTGCAATCTCTACTTCTTTGCAATTCACAAAGTAGTGAGATGTAGAAAGAGTTGCCCTGATAACTAATTAGGGTAAAGTTCACCATTTAAATCCCTAGTTAAAATTTAAAAGTATGGGAGTTACCTCAACTACATAGTTCATCAAAACAAATTGTGACATTTGATTCCCTCTTGTGGAAGAAGAGAATATTTATCAGTTCTCATTTTTCATTTAAGCAGATACTAGGCTTTCACTAGCCTAGTCTTTTTTTTTTTTTTTATGAAAACACAACTAAGTACTACTACTAGTTTTATTAAGTAGTATGCCTAAAGCCCCTTTTTCTGCAGAAGGATGTAGAGGAGTTCTCCAAAACTAGCATACTTAAGTGAAAGTCTGGTCCTTCAGTCACATCAAGAGATGTCTGGAGAACTTTTTTTGACAAGGAAGCAGTTTAAGGAACTCCCACCCCTTACTGTTTATTCCCACTCTGCATTCCCATCGTTGCTCTAACACAACTGGTAGTCCCATTAACTGAAAGGTCTATTACCACCAAATACACTGGACTACTTTTCAGTTGGATCAGTTCCTCAAAGCACCTCCCCTCACAAGCTACTGCACAGTAACACCTGTTGAATGACAGTCTTATGATCAGACAAATGTTAAAAGGCACAAGAGAAAAAGACTGAAGCCAGAAATGAAAAGGCTAAGTGACAGAGGGAAAAGAGACAATTCAGTGGGGCCAATTTGATAGCTTGATTCTGCCATAATGTGAAACCTGCTTTTTGTGAATGTAACAAAAACAATGGGTGAGGCACAGAATCAAGTGCAGATTGCTTAACTGGTGCTATCTGATAAGCAACCATGGCCTAAAAAAGTATTTTGGTTTTCAAATTCAGAAAGTCATGAAAATCTCGACCTTTACAAGCACACAAAAATCAAAACTTTGCAGTAGGTTGCCAAAATTTGTGGGTTTCTCTCCAAGGAAGTTGAAATTAATCATAAATTGTCTCTTCCTTATAGCTGCCCTACATGTAGTACTACAGCTAACACCAATGTGTTAGCTGTGGTATGGTCAATAAGACATCCTAGTGGTCAGTATGACAACCCTTCCCCAGAGCACAAAACACTGCATGCCTCTGCTGTGTGTTATGAATAAAATATTCTTCCCTCTCCAAAAAGCAAGAATAAATACATCCAAAGCTTTCTGCAAGCACAGTAGTTCCTACATACAGGTTTTTGGAGCAATTTGCACATGACACAGAATTCTATGACTTCAGACAAAGTACTCTTGGTAAGTGTTGAAGCCACTACACAGCACAATGTCAATACATTGCACACTAACAGTAAAAGTTACTATAAAATTAATTTCCAGCAACATGTGAAAACCTAGAAATCTTCCTGAACAAGAGTTCTAGGGAGAAGAAGGTCTAAAGAAAAAATACATCAGCTGAAAAGGCTGGGATTTATTCATGCAGTATTTGTACAGTCCTTTTGCTTTCCACAACTCTATCTGAGCCGAAACATTCCCACTACTGATAAACCTACAGCAATTTAACTTAACTTCACTCCTCATACACAAAGACAGGTGTACAAGTCCAATACAGGTATACTGTTTTTTAATACTTATTGGACAGGTATACAGTCCAATATTTACACATACAAACAGCATATTCACCCAGCGTGGTGCTCTGACAACAACCTGCAAATCCAGACTGACTGTAGATCTTATTTACAGAAGTAATCATTGCTTTCTCTGAACAGAATTAAAATCTTGACACTTTAGAAACAGCTACCTCATTTATTCTGCCTGAGGGTGTTACCTTACAATACTGCTAGATTACCTCAGCAGCATTGCAGAGCCACTGATACATACCTTTTCTCCACCCCTTTCTTTTATAAGAAGATTCCCAATCAAGATATTTGCACAAATAGTCTGTTTCACTACTGCTAAGTTTTTTAAGTATCAAAGAAGTAGAAGGAATAATAAAAAGCAGATGAAAAAAGTTTACTAGGCCCAATTATAAAATGGAATTCAAACATTTTGAGCTATTTCTGTAATTATTTTTAAACAACAGTTATTTGTATATTTTAGCTCTTAGAAATAACACTAAGTTACTTTTATAAAGGAAATACTTGAAAGAAAATAACACTGATCAAAAGATCTGTGCACTATGATGCAAGAGAGAAATTACACATACTGCAGCTGTATTAAGTTATTCTGAAATCCTGCTCCAAAACTGGTTATTTGTTTAATTACAATTTTCTGAATAAAACATGGTTTAATTTATATAATTTGCCTTTACGGAATCTAAGGCACTGAACATGCTTCTTACCTGTAACTGTTGATATTGTGCTACATCAGTCTTATCTAATGATTTTGACAAACCAGTCTGCTGGACAACATTCTCTAAATCTTCTGTGTCTTCAGTTTCAGATGTAGAAGCACGTTCTAGTGTCACTTTCACAGGTACAGCTGTCTAGTTACACCAGAAAAGAAAACCATGCCCACTCATAGCATTACAATATTTAGCAAAAATCAAAGATTAAATCATATCAAAAGCTTAATTTAAATACAGTTGTTTCCCAGAGTCCTTTACAATGTATACACATTGCCCAGCCATACATCTATGAAATAAATTTGCATAAAACAGTATTAAAAAAAAACAATCCTATGTGTGCCTATGTTGAGTATTTGTGGAGAGGATTTAGCAGCAGAAATGCTAATCCCTGCAAGGCATAGCCAGGACTGCCCCACACAGGACACAGCCAGTCTCAGCTGACCCTTTGCAAGGCATAAAATGCCAGACAGGCACAAGAGGTGGGAACAAAAAGAGTGAGAAAAAGCAGAGGGAACATAAGGCTGGGAGCAGGCAAAGGGGTTCCATGGTGGAGCCAATACCCTCATTACAGCCAGGGAAGACCTGTGTCAGAGCAGAGGGATGGGTCAAAAGAGCTGCTGCCCACAGGCATCCTATGATACCCATGCTTTCCCAAAGGACTGCAGTCCATGGGAAGCCTACACCAGAGCAGAGGATAACTGGTGGCTTCTGCAGCCATCAGATCCTTCTGTGATGGAAATGAGATACAAAGGAGAAGGAAGAAAGATGGGGTTTTTCTTCTCCTGGTAGAGCAGCTCACAGAGAAGTACAAAAATAAGCATATAATCCAAATCCAAGACAGGAAAGATGGTGCAGAAAGTGTTCAGAGAAAAATGCTCTTGGTTATTCCTATTGCCTATGGAGGCATTGTGCCTATACTCCAACTCAGCCAGCTCCTAAGACTAAGAACCCAAAAGATACAGAGATAGAAATTGAAGTAAACCAAGTATCAAAGAAGATTCAACCAAAGGCTGATGTAAACTACTTTCTTTTTTTACTCCTATGAGTGACAATCTTTAAAAGTATGTTCCAGTCTTAGCTTTCAGACAACGAGAATCTCTTGAGAACATTTTCCTCTTTTTTCAGGCAGCTACCCACTAAAATAAAACCAGTGTGTGAGAAAAACAGTACCTGAATCTTCAATGGCAATTCCCCAGCACAATCCGCTGCCCTGCCTCTGAAGTACAGAAAAAAAAAATCAAAACCATACTTTTGAGGAAAGTTTATAATGCTCCGAACACAAAATTTGGAAGAAATGCACAAAATGCTCGGAACACAAAATTCACTCTTACAGGTGAAGCAGTAAAAGTAAATAAACAGCATCAAACACTGCACTACATCCCTTTAAGCCTCATTACATTCTTATTTCGATTAGTACTCCCTAGTTAATCATGATTTAGAGCAACACTACTGGATGCTAACATTAATATCTTCAATAGGCATCTTGTTTAGTTAATTATTTTGAACTAAAGTCAATAGGAGAATTTGGTGTTCAGCATTTTGAAAAACAAACTTAATAACCACACTTGCAATATAGCATTAAGTAAATTTTTTGTTTAAATAGTTATATAGTCTCCATTTTGAGAGGCCAAGATCTTGGGAATGGATTAAAAAAACAAAAACAAACAAGAATTGTTTCAAAAGACGGCTTTCATGTGTAAGTTTTTTTCAGTTTTACTTTAATTTACCGCTCTTAGATGATCACAATAATTATGCTGGTATTGAGTGGGGTGAAGCAGAAAAAAGAGACAGGAAAATACCTAAGCAGCATGAACTGGATCTCAAACCAACTATACTAAAAGTTTAGAATGCTAACTTGCCTCTTCAGCTATGATACAGTTGATAAATCATTATTAACAAAAGAATAAGCAGAGAAGGTAGATTTGGTTGTGGTGGGGTTTTTTGCTGCATATGAATGGCTATCATGTATTTTTGTGTATTTTAAATCCTTACTAGAGAAGAATTTATGTAAAATCCTCAAAATTTATATAAACAGAAAAAACTCTGACAACAGTTACAACATTCTGTGTGTAACTTTCAAATCATATTTTAAAAAGCTAACATTGCTCTCTGCTGTATTTATCATGCAAATTTTATGGTTTAGTATTTTCTCTTGTACTATGAAAACCTCACCTGTATCTCCTTGCACGTTCTGCAGTCCGCCAAGGAAGGAAGCCCTTTGTGCCTGGTGGTAGTGGTTTTGGTGAGTAACTCTCTCTCACAGTAGAATTTTTTTTCCCAGGACTTACAGATTTTTTAGATGATAATCCTGAATTGAAGAACAAGACGAGAAGAAAAGAGAATTCATGATACCTTATTATTCACATAAGAATTCACAGCTTACTGTTCATAAAATTTTCTATGTGATAAATAAGGACTGTAGGAAATCTGCCATTCAGTCTAATTTTGCTAAAATAAAAAAAAAGCTTGATCCAAAACCTTGAGATTATAAGATGGTATACTTAACTGCTCTTAGGCTGATGCAAGACAAGCTGGATTTCAAAAAAAGGAGGCAAAGCTTTGTAGCAGAAGAGCTTTAGATGGTTTTAAACCATCCACACAAACAGTAAAGGCATCTACGTGTTTCAAATTGCCCTCTAGTGGCTTTAGAGTGAACAACATTATTTTATTTATGGGCAAAATAATTAAAAATAAAGCTGATACTTATGCACATCACTTGTACAGGACACCAGCAATCTCTTCCCTTCAGAACAATAATAAGAAAAAGTAGGGTTTACTGGTCTGGTATTTTGCTGTTTAAATCATACAGCATCAATGTAGACTCAGAAAGAAACCTAATATGGATCATCATTAGAATATCTACCAGGAGTAATTAAACTTTTTATCAGGGCAAGGGGAGCCTCACATTCTCTCTAAGCCAGAAACTGGTAAGTCTTGAAAACTAATCATCTTATATTTCCTACAGTTAAACTAGTGAGAACTCAGGTTATTGTTTTTCTGAGATCAGTACAATAACTGATTTTGTAATGGTATAGAAATGCATCACTTAGTTACTAGGATTCAAAATCTCAATTCATTCTGAACATAATAAACAGGATAGTTTTCAGCTTGACTTTGTCCTTCTCTTAAAAAAAACAATCCCAAAGCACATAAAAACACCACACACAACCAGCAACCCCAAAACAGAGAAAAAGACAAAAAACCACAAAACCCTCCACAACCACATTTGCCAGGCATTTTTTCCTCCCATTACCACCCAGATCACTTACCTCTCTGCTTCCAGATAACTAGAGTGAAGACAAGAGACAGTGAAATGTATTACAGTGAAATTTTTAGTAGCTTACTGAAAAATGTTGAGTATCACATCTATCAGTACTTAATTATAAATATTCAAGATACCTATGTTATTTTAAACATACTATTTATAATAGGTTTACATGAAGTTAAAAAATGTTTTAGAACATTTTGTACATCAGTTAAAAAATGCATGTTTGCTTGTTCTGGCAGAGGACAGCCTGCTACAGAAAGGTTACAACAGCAGGAGAACTAGACAACTTACTACTGCCAAGCTTTGCAGAAGTGAAAGCTTGTGGAGACACAGTACAAATATGTGCAATGCTTCCACACATTTTAAAGTCAGCATATCCTACCATTTTTCCAGCCATGTATCTAGCAGTACTAGAAACAAGAGTAAGTTTCCTACCAATGATACCAATGATAACAGAAGATGCATTATATCATTAAGAAGGAACAATTTTTTTTCTTTTTGAAGACAAACATTCTGTAAACACTAACATTTAGACACATCATTCATTTTATTTTTTAATTTAAGCTCTTAAGAATTAAGATAAAATTTTCTAGACAAAATGTACTATAGGCAGAAAAAACAAAGAATTACCAATACGAATAGTAGCTTTTCCTTTCCGACCACTTCCTAGGACAATAGTTCTTTTCTTTGGCTTAGTTTTCAAAGCTTCTTTGGAAGACGAAGACATCAGCCACTTAAACTAGAATTTGGTTTATTTTTTAAAGAAAAAGAAATCTGTTTAGCAACTGACAGTTGAAGAGGTGCGTATTTAAAATTAGTTTTTCAGATCTAGAGAACACTGTACTTACAGGAAACTTTATAAGATGTAAAATCAAGAAAAAACAGAAGTCTCACAAGGCCCAAATTTAAGCAGATGATAGTCTACATTACCAGAATGTGTTCCCAAAACATCACTACAATATCCCATCCAATATTATCCTTTCTCCTGTGGAAAACAGTTCTCCTTCTATAGCAAAAATCTCCCAGCATCAACCCTATAAAGAGGCAACCCTGGCTTCTGTGCTTCATTCTCAGACAACTGGCTTGATAGGAATGACTGGCTCAGACCAAAGCTCTCCAGAATAACAAAAGCTTCCCCAATGCAATTTTGTATTGCTGATAAAGTTAGTATTTTAAAAAACACAAAGTTTATTTTTATTTGCCTGTAATGAAAATTCATCCTTACACAGTAAAAGCCCCAAAATAAAATTAAAAGACAGTGATGATCAAAGGCCACAGCTGTACTTCAAACTTCACTTCCTTACAGCAACAGTTCTATTCCTAAAGGCTCCCCTTGCCTGATAAAAAGTTTAATTACTCCTGGCAGATATTCTAAAATTACTCAGCTAAAATTACTTACTTTTCAGTGTGCATCACTAATACAGAGTCTAGTGCTGGAGCAGTAAAATACAGATGACACTAACACAAAGCCTGTCTCACATGGCCCTAAATCCCACATCAGAGTAGTAGGAACAGTATGTCAGAGCTATTCCCATCTAAACCATCAGAATGATTAAAATTCCATTACTGTGCTCTAAGTTTAATTCAAATTTATCATTGCCAAGAAGATCTTTTTCTTTTCACATTGGATACAATTAAACCTTGTATAAATTTTGCTGTGTCTCCAGGTGGGTCTGGTCCCTGCGCAAGCGAATTGATCATTTTAAACTAAAACACACCCAGAAAGTGTAAAATTAATTTGCAAGCTTCTAAGAGCAAAAGTAATTTTAATTTTGTTTTGCTAGACACCTAAAAGAGCAGCTTTACTAGGTTAAACCAAAAATTCATCTAGCACATAGCCTGTCTCATCTCTGCTCTTGTTGTAAACCATCTAAGCATCCAAGTATAAAAACAGCAAAATATAAAACTAGTGCTCTGAAAGTATCCTGTTTTGTAGACAACTTCAATGGATTTTCCCTTGAGCTATTTATAGACTCTCAGAAACTACACAAACTTTCATCACCTATTTCACTTGGTCATATCTATGATTACATATCTATGATTTCACTATACCACTACACAGTGCTGCTAGAATATATACCTTTTGTTTTAGCAAGGGCATCAATTAGCAGTAGACAATTACTCTTGCAAACCCAAAAAAAAGGTCCAGAAGAGAATCAACTACATGCTACTGAAAAACAAACAACCACTTTTTATACAAAGCAGGATGGAAGGAAAGACAGATGTGACTAGCAGAAGAAGCAAAGCTATGTAGTAAACCAATGGAAGTATTTCTTCATCCATGTTGTAAATGAAGTATGAAGAATTACTAGCAGTGCTAATAAAACTTAAGATACCACACTAACTGGTTGAATATAAAACTAATGTCTTGAGTCAAGTAATCTTTTAGTATATGGGAGATTTCCCAGAGTTGTTTCTTTCCATGGTCTGGCTTTCCAATTATCTTTAGCATTTCCAGGCAAATGTTATTTTCACGTGATTCCTGTGATATTTTTTAAGTTTTAATCTCATCTGCCAAGCAGAAAGAGTACTTCTTCACATCCAACCTCAAGTTCTCAAAAAAGGTCTTCTAGAGATTGAAGTAGGGAACTGTAATAATCCTCCAGAAATTCTGTACACAAATTTTCAGTTTATTAAGACAGTCTCTACACATCCACAGCTCTGTCTTTATTTAGTCTTTTCAAAAACCAAAAGAGCATTAAATTCCAACACAAGAACTGGGATTGCTGGGACTCCTTTGGGAACTGAATCACATTTCTGTATATTTGAACACTATATCTAATCATAAACAGTCTAGATATTCAGTTTATGTGCATTACTGTGAACTCTCTATGGACAGTTAGACCAAGATGAATGGGGGTAATGTACTTTAACTGAACTCTGTTCTCATAGATGGTCTGCATTGAAAGGACAGGCCTGAGCAACTTTAAAAAATTTGGGTTACAGAAGTTAGAGACAAGAAATAAGTTCTAAAATAAATTAAGGGCTAAATTCCAAATTGTGGTTTCCTTCACTTTTTAGTTAGAAGTTATTATTACCATGTTGACAAGGACATATGTAGTAGAAAGCCCTCCAGCAGTCCTGGAGGGACTATTTAATTTAATATTAAATTAATATTTAATTAATATTCTATGGTAATGCCCAAATACACACACATTTCCATTTTTCTCTCCATTAAATGGATATCCAGGTTTTATTACATGTGACAGCTTTAATTCCATAAGAAATCATACATGGAAAGAAATACAGTAACATGTTCATTATAGTGGTTTTAGGTTTCCCCCTAGAGAGTGGGTTTTTTTCATTTGTACTGAGTCAAACTTCTGTTTAGAACCAGAACAGCTGTTTTAGATTCATTCTGAAAAAAGTCATCCTTTAAAAAAAATAAATGCAATGGAAGCTAAAAAGAAAATCCCAAACTCACTCCAAAATGTGTAAAACACACCTCTGAGTCAGCACTGCTTCCATTCTTGAGAACTCTTTCAATTATCTTTTTCATCAGACTATGACCTAGAATGAATTAAAACACCTTTTTAAGAATTTTCTGTAAGAGACAATTCTTTTTGTGAACAAACAGATCATTGACTAGTAAGTAGATATTACCTATCCTGGTTGTTTTCCTATGTTAAAAATGTTTAGCAAATTATCGTGGCATGTTCTTTTTTTCTTAAAAGCAGTTTACCTTTCCCCAGATAGCTACTGAAGAAGAAAAAAAAACCCAACAACCATACAAAGAGAATAAATACAGACACAGGTACATACCAATTAATGGATTTTTTCTTACGTCAAGTACCACTAATGTTGTGTTAGTTTGAAGAGCATCTAATAATGACCTTGCTCCTTCATTGGATATTCCGCACTGCTGCAAATCAAGTGCTAAAATGTTTAAGGAGGCAAAAAAAAAAAATCAGTGGAGGTAGTATAGCATTTAGTTAGTAATTTAATTTAATAGTTAATATCTAAAAAATTAATCCTGCTGAAAACCTCCATTTCATAGAAAATGAAGCATGAGAACTGAGGACATGATGATAACAGTCATCAAAAAAGTGTAAAAACAGGAGTATTGCTTTCAAAGAACACAACTAGAACTTTTCAACATTAAGAAACAGCTGTTAATATCTGCAGAGGAGGTAATATGAACCACTCTACAACCACTGTGGGCAACCTGTGGCAGTGTTCAGCCATCCTCAAAGTAAGAGGGTTTCATCATGTTGGAGAAACCTCCAGTGTTTTCATCTCTACCCACTCCATCTTGCCTTGTCCACAGGTCCACTGGAAAGAGTCTGTCTCCATTTCCTTTACATCCTCCTTTCAGATATTTGTACACCTTGATTCCACTCTGAGCCTTCTCTTCTCTAAGCCAGAGTCCTAGGTTTCTCAGCCTTTTCTGAAATCGGAGCTGGTTTAGTCCCTTCATCTTAGAGGCAATTCACTAGACCCTCTCCAGTAGCTCCACTTCCCTCCCGTACTGCACATTCCATGGCCTCACTTGTGCTGAGTAAAGAGGAAGAATCACCTCCCTCAACCTGCTCAAAAAGTCTTTGCTTAATGCACCCCAAACACTAATGGCCCTCTTTGCCACAAAGGCACCTCACTGTTTCATGGACAGCTCATTGTCCACCAGGATCTGCAGCACCCTTTCTGCAAAGCTGCTTTTCAGCCACACAGCCCCTGCATGTTCTAGTGCACATATTATTCCTGTCCAAGTGCGGGACTTTGCACTTCCTTTTCTTAAACACCATGAAGTTCCCATCAGCTGATTTATCCAGCCAGCTGAGGTCCCTCTAGATGGCAGCACATCCTTGCCTTTCTAGGGACCCAAGAAAGACTGTAGTTTCCTGAGTCCTTCTTCCCAGACTTCTTGAAAATAGGCAAGACATTAGCTATCCTCCTCCAGTCCTCAGGCACACTCTCCCAATCACCATGATCTTTCAAAGGCTACTGAGAGTGACCTCAAAATTACATCAGCCAGCTCCCTCAGCACTTGTGAACGCATCCCATTAGGGCCTATGTATGGCTGTTTGTCCAGTTTAAGTATTCTCTAATCTGATCCTCTTCCATCAGGATGGATGTTATCTGTAGACCTGCCTCATACTAGAAAACAAAACTATAAAACAGGTATTTTATTCCACACACAGAATGCTATGATTTACACCAGCACTATTAGTAATTTTGTATAATTACTAGGTATAGCAATACATATACTGCAGAACAAATTCATTCTCAAAGATACTGAAGGACAATACTAAATAAAACAACAGTATTCAGATACTTCAAAAGAGGAAGAGAGATTTCTTTGGAAAAAAAACAGTACTCTTCCCAAGCTACACAGTAAGTTACTAGTCTGGCTGCAACTGTTACAACCGATAATTTTAAATCTTCTGCCTGCCACTACTATATTTTAAGAGATGCAGTAGTGAGACATAGAGATAGTAGAAAACATATCAGTAGAGATAAAGAGATATGGAGATCCTGCTGAAATCCTTACAGCAACTAGTAACAAGCAGATATGAGGTATATCAGGAATTTGCTGGTATAGGCCAAGTTCTACATCATATGGAATATCTCAGTACATATACATTAGTATGTCTGTAGTTACTATGTAAGGAAACTCCTGAATTACTCTGCTGCTCATTAGTAAAAGACTTTGTAATACCTTTTAGCCAAAGGTCCTCTCCTAGACAGTCTGCAAAGGCACTTGCTCCTCTATCTCCAACAAGCATGTTGCAGTTCAAAGTAATCCGCCTCAAACCTGTCATATATTCAAGGTCAGGTCTCCTGTAACGTAGGCTGTCAGCCCAAGCTTGACCATGTCTTCTTACTGCCTGGTGCTTTGCAAACAAAGAAGCTGTTAACAAGTGAAATGGCAAAGCCATAACTGAGGACATGATGACAAGCTACCTTTTTCTGTAAACCATGTTCAATGGCTTGAATGTAGGTATAAGAAATATATGCTGGTGTAAGTACACCATTCCCGAATTCAAGAAACATAACTAATTTTTAAACCTTACTGGTAACTCATATTTGTTGTGACTGCTCAGTTTGCAACGCAAATTATTAAACTTGGCTACAAAGTATTTTATCACCTTCTTTTGACAGACACTTTCAAGGCACATTGAATAGGAAATAAATACATACACAATTTTGTGCTTTCACAGAAATCACAATTAACACTAATTAAAACACACTACTAGGCAGAAATCTCCTGATCATTTAATCAGCAGCTTCTAAACTGTAAACTTGATTATTCTTAGCCAGTGCTTCAGAATACTTGAGACATTTTTCAAAATGATTGACAATGAAAGAAGCACCCTGAAAACAGGCGTCAGATGTTTACAGGCCTAGTCCTTATTTAAAGAAAATGCTTTATTATTTATGTTTTTTTCTAAGAAATAGCAAATTTAAATTTTACACCAGTAAACTAAACTGCTTTTGTCATACAAAGTCACACCTTTCGTAAGAACATACACTTAATTTTGGCATTCACACAAGCTCCTCATGAAGTGCCTTAACTGATTTTGGGCTTTAAAGCAGAAGTAAAAAATTAAATTTATTAAGTTCTTACAAACACTCCATTCTAAGACAGTTCATTAAATTACCTTTAATAAATTTGCTATATGTTCTGCCCCTCGCCACGTCAGGCTACATGCTGTGAAGTTAAGAAATCTGATAGTAGCTGTATTCTTTATACTCTGACAGATTGCTGAAGAAAACAAAAGTACACATGTTATCTACACACAGCATTTCCACATTATCAGAACATGCTTTTTCAGTGGCCTATTAAGAGGCAACTTTAAGAGCCAAAAGCTTTGACAAAGAACTAGTGCTGAAAAACAGAGTGTATTTTCAATACAATTAATGTGTTCTAAATTCATACATTTCTAGTGCAAATGTTCAGCAAAGAATATCTGAACAAGTTTGAAAATATTTGATTTCAGTTTACTTATAGAAGCTTAAACAAATCAGGAAAGGGTAAAGAAATACAAATGCTGTTTTAGATAAAAGTATAAACATCACTATAAAGTAGTATATATATTTACTAGCCTGAAGTGAAGAAATTCAAGTCTTTAAATGCTACTGAGTTATGCAGAATAAAGTAAAGATTGTTCTTATAATCTCCATAGACAAATTTAAAATGGGAATGGAAATACTGAAAAACTTGCGTACCTATTTGGAAACTTAAAAGAGAGAAGTATATTTACAGGTTTTGATTCTGAACTTACTTTCCAACCCTCCATCTCCAATTGGACAGTGGGCTAAAGAGACACTCTCCAGAGATGAAGCTGTGGCCAAGCCCTAAAGAATAAAACAAACAATGTCGTTATGTGTTTGAAAAGCAAAAAGCAAAAGCAAAAGAAAAAAAAAAAAAAAAAAAGAAAGACCAAACCACTCATTCTCTGTTCCTTACAAGAAACTCTAGGGGATTCAAACAAAGGTCAAAACCAGCAAACCTTCACCTTCAGTTTAAGCGGGTTCATTTCTTTAGCTTGCAGAGGAAGCTTGCCTGTGGGCAACCAGCAGCAACCTTCCCTCTAGAAGCCAGTTATGTGCAAACTGGAGCTTTCCAGTAACACATCTGAGGATCAATTTTTATCTCCTTGGTGTCCCACAACTTCCCTTCTACCACATACATGCACAATGGTTTCAGTTGTGAGCCTATGTCGTACGCCTCAAGCACACGGCAGAGATGTTGCCAAGATCTTTCTAGTAAGCCTTGTGCTTCTGAGACATTCAGTTAAGACCAGGTTATGCTAAAAGTCTCAGCAGAATCATTCTTTATGATTCTTTACGTAAAGACTACACAAGATATCTTTGCATGTATTTGTTGCATGTATTGTCTGCAACAAATATGCAAAGATTAGTTGCTACTATTCTCTGTTCTGGGCAATTTGTATATTTTGTACTATATGTACTATGTATTTGTACATACTATTATATTCTCACCTTTGTTAAAAGTGCTAGGTCTCTTTCCCTCAGAGGCAAACCCTGCAGTTCTAAATGTTTTAGTACATCTGATATACTGAGACAGCCTTTCACAGCTTTGCATAGTTGGCCAGTCAAGTCTTTTGACAGAGTTGCTGGAATTCTCCTTCTAAAGTAAGTTTTGTATCTTTCAACACCTAGTGAAAAATAAAAACTACACATCAGTAAAATCCAGTCTGTATTGGCTTAAAAGCAATTATAATCATACCCTCCTTGTTTTTTGTACTTTCTTAAATTATAGTAATTCCTTAGGCGTAAGAATTCCTCCCCCCATGTATTCCATCACGGAGAAGTTTTATGCAACAAGTTTTAACATGCATACATCAACATACTTATCTTTTATACAGACCTGATTCTTCAAGACCATGTTGATGTAAACTTCTTATTCTAATAGAAGCCAAAGTCTTATTATGCCTGAGAGCATTCAGAAGTGGTGCCCAATCAGTAGCTTTGATGTGATCCACAATTAGATCAATAGCATCACGAGTCATGCTAGCCTTCACAGCTTTCAGAGGGAGAGAGCCTTGAAGTTCACAAAGATGTTCATAATGTGAGAAGAAATCCAGCATGCACTGTCTTCTTAATTTGACTGACTCAATCATTTCTTTTATGTGAAAAATTTCTCTCTAAAATAAGAAAGAGGAAAAAACACAGAAACTTTTTTTTCAATATATAACTATCTTGCATTACAGTGCCAATTCAACACACATATCCAAAACATGAAAATGTTCCTGGATATTCTATAGCATTTACTCATCTTTAATGCATAGCTAAAAACCTTATGTCTTATGATGCTTACTACCTGTGCAAGTAAAGTTGCATGAGTAAAGGGCTGGGGAAAAAAACCCCAAACACCAAAAATCAACTCATCTGCATTTTTATTCTCCTCACTCTAACAGGTATAACAAGAACACAGAAGCCCAGATCTTTAAGCACTGACTTTTGTAGAGATCTTGTTTTCATCTTAAGATTTAACTTAGTAGCATCAAGGTCTGCCCAAAAACCTTGGACACTCCCTGACCCACCATCAAGGGAAACATACAGAGCCAGTTGTGAACTTCTCTGCTACTTCAGTTAAAAGTCTAAATTATCATCACACATAATAAAATTTGATTTCCTAAATATTTTTGCTATTGCATACCAGATATACATACCCCAGTAAAATTCACTAAGCACTTTTCAGGCATAAGGTTTTGTTATACTTTAGTACGCACAGAGAATAACACAACTAACTTCCAAACAGCATCTCTAAATACTGCTATGACATAGCTATTAAGAGTTAAGTAATTCTACTGTCTCAATAGGGACACTTGTCAGTGTATTTAGAAGATACATTTATTTATTTATTTATTTATTTATTTATTTATTTATACTCAGGACAACATTAAGTATTCCACACAGGATATCAAACACTGTTCACATTGCAAACTTTTTTTCTTATTTGTCACAGACTAGAAAGCTTTAACCAATCTTCTCAAATATTCTGTATGTCAAATTAAGACATGTTATACTGGACATGTGAGGACAGCCATTTGTAAAAGCATAACTTAGAAAAATAATATATTGTTAGCATCTAAATGACTGGAAATATAGTAATTCTAATAATACAGTTCCTCTACACCCTTTTACTTTTTTTTAGCTCTGATTTACCAGCATTTAATGACCACACCGTGGCCACAGTGTCAGAAATTACTGAATTACAATCTTACACTTTGGGTTCAGAAAATGACCATCAGTATTAAGACATCAATGGCTTCTGGTAATGTATAAATGTGCAAAATATTAGCCTTTTTTCTCCAGAGCTTAAGCAATATTCTTTTCATGGAGGCTTTCACTGCAACACCTTAACACCACACCTCTAACTGAAGAAAGGAGCTCCTGGCCCTACCACTGAAGTTTAATCCACTTGTAGGAAGAGACAAAAAAAACCAAACTAATCAGACCTAAAAGCTTTCCAAATGGAAAACTATATAAATTCGAAGTCTTCTGCACTGAAGGTGCAACCAACCTGATACCATACCACCTTTGACTTGAGTGGCTCTGAGAATGTATACAGACGATACTTATCTACTCAATACGGATCCAAGAAATCACACTAGATGGCAACAAATTACGAGAAATATAAGCACACAGTAAAACTGAAAAATCCAGCTCCATGTTAGGAGTTTTCTGGAACCTGTGAGTTTGTAAGGATTAAAATAACCAGCTGGCTAAATGTATATCGGGTGGGCAAACAGACGGCACCCAGGAGCACTGCCAGCAGCAGCCACGGCCAATGCCGACCTGCGGGGCACACCGGGAGGCCGAGCCGCGCTCACCCTGGCGGGGCGCGCCTTGCCAAGCGCGGCCTGGGGGCCTGACGGGGCTCGGCACCCTTCACTGGACCTGGGGCACAACTGCGTTTAAGGACGTAACTCAGCACCCAGCTACAGACAGCTCCGGTTAGCACCGGGGTAATAACAGAGGGGCTTTTATGCTACACCGACTCAAGATCGACACCGATTCAGGGAATCGCTTCAGACCGCACACCACTGAGCGGGCATCAACAGGGGGCTGGGCTGTCCCGCCACCAACTCGAGGGCTCTCGCCAGAGGCGGCCAGGAACAGACATCAGCCGGTCGCTCCCACGCCCACAACGGCCCCGCCACCCCCGGCCCTGACGGCCCCATCTTCCCGGAACCGACTACGGCTCGCTCCGCGGGCACCCCGCTCCGCCTCTGCGCCGCGGGCCCGCCGTTACCGATGTTAGGCGCCGCTAACCGGCACTGCGCGCCGTTACCCGCCGTCACCCGGCACTGCGCGGCACTGCGCGGCACTGCGCGGCGTTACCGGCAGTCACCCGGCACTGCGCGCCGTTACCCGCCGTCACCCGGCACTGCGCGCCGTTACCCGCCGTCACCCGGCACTGCGCGCCGTTACCCGCCGTCACCCGGCACTGTGCGGCGTTACCCGCCGTCACCCGGCACTGTGCGGCGTTACCCGCCGTCACCCGGCACTGCGCGCCGTTACCCGCCGTCACCCGGCACTGTGCGGCGTTACCCGCCGTCACCCGGCACTGCGCGGCGTTACCCGTCGTTACGCGCCAGCGACCGCTGTTCCCGCACCCCGCGCCTGGGCCCGGCGCCGTTGCAGCGGCCGCCGCGTGGCGCGCGAGACTGGCCCCCGATTGGCCGCCGCCCCGCCGCCCTCCCGCCCGCGTTCAAAATGGCCGCGCCCGGCCGTCGCGACGGCGGGGGTGTTACATAGCAACAGTACCGCGCAAGAGAGTACCGCTTCCCTTTCCTGAAGAAAAGCAAACAAAAAACAGAAACAAAGACGAGGAAAAAAAACCCCCAAAAACCCAAACAAACCCCCCCCCCAAAAAAAAAAAAAAAAAAAACCAAACCAAAAGCCAACGAAGCCGTGCTAGAAGAAAGTAGGCACTGCTTCAGCTTTCCGTCAGCAAAGCACGTGATGTAGGAGCTCCACAGGTAGGGAAACGTTTTGATATCCAGCAGTAGCCACAGACAGGTAGCCTGAGCCGTCCAACAGGGTAACAAACTTGTATTTCACATCTGTGTTTCCCATTAGGTTGCTAGGTCACACATAGTTTTCATTAACATTCAGTACAGTGCATTATACGGTGTGACATTTAGTACTGAATAACTCAAAATGGAGTCCAGGTGCTGCTCCTAGAACTGCAAGTTCTAGGATAGGGACACCAGCTAATTAGGAAAAATTATTACTGTAGGTTGATGACTAAGAGCAATTTGGTTATTTAAAAAATTATGCTTGTAATCTGCTCGTAGGCAGCAGGATTTAAACACTTAAGGTGAGCAAGCTCTAGAGAGCTTTCCACAGAAACTAGACAGGCTGCTAGGACATTCAGAGGACACTGTGTTTACGCAGATGCAATGTTACTTGCTGTCTCTGACTGACATCAGAAGCAACTGAAGCACCTTAATAGCTATCAAGTGTACCAGAACAAGACTTATTTCAGTAAGTCTGACATCACCATCTATACAAATGTTTCACTGTGATAGTTGAGGAATTCAATGTAAAAGACAAGAAACACAGGACCATTATCAGTGGAATGGCAAAACCAATGTTTCCGTAACTGTCTGACAAAATATTTCCTGTGCTTGCCATAACTCTTGGTGTCACAGACTAAACTCAAGCAAAATTAAATTAATATATTTTCAAGAATCTTTACTTTTAAAGGTTTATTGTTCCTGCTACTTAGTTACACAGATATTTCCAAAATTGAAATTCAAAATCTTGCTGAGAAACTGCTTCAAGTTGCTCCCTACCAACCTTGGTTTTCTTAAAAAAATAATGTTAAGTGTCCATTTCCTCAGCATTTGATTCGGTGCTTTAGATTTGCTTTCTATTTGCAATTCTGTTTTTTTTTGTTTGATTTAGGTTTGGGTGGGGTTTTGGGGGGGATTGGGTTTTTTTGGTTGGTTGGTTGGTTTTGGTTTTGTTAGCTTGGAGGCAGGGGGGGTGGTTTTGTTTGGTTGTTTTTTTGTTTTGTTTTTTGTTTGTTTGTTTGTTTGTTTTTGTTTGGATTGGGTTGGGGGCTTTTTGCTACACAGAATTTTGGTATACATGGCACAGAGCTTTTGGTACACCTTCCAAAAGGGAGGATTATCAAAAGTGTTCTGTGTATATCAATAATTGAGTAGGCCCTAAACACAGGCTTTTTGTGGTACTTGTGATGATGTCTCCTTCTGCATTCCAGTCTCCCACGTGTGGGCCTTGCAACAAGCCCACAGACTTGTTGCAGAACACACCTAGAGCAGGTAGCTTGAAGTGCCAGCTGCAGGTTGTACCCTGGCTGGTGGGAAACAGCTGCAGCCCCAAACAATGAGCTTTGAAGGTACAATGAGCTTTTAGACCTCCTGCCTAACAAAGGGCACAGTCCTGGAATGCCAGCCATCACCCAAAGCCTCTGCAGGGCCCAGTGAACAGGGAGAAGAGCCCATGTGCCACATAATTTTTATTGTTGTTTTATGTTTTCTCTTTGGTAAAGATCTCATTTATTTTGGAATATATCCTATGTATTGCATTTGCAACTATAATCACTACTTTCTTTTGTAGTCAAAGGCAGTTCCCTTTACTGTTTTAGAGCTTCAAAAACATAAAGTAATTTGGTGAGATACCAGATGTCTCTGGAGAGAACAGTCCCAAACAGACCCAATTCTGTCACTTTGGCAAATGATGTCTTCTTCACCAGTCATCATTTTGCTGAATTTGTTTAAGCGCTTTTTGTTCTCACTGTTTTCTTCCTGTATCTTTCTAGGCCATATGCTATTGCAAATTTTTTTGTTAATGTGTAATTTAATTTTTTAATCTGATTCAACAGTACAAGCATTTCTCAGTCTCAGACTATAACCAATGTTATCTTTTTTAGAGACATCTGGAGACAAAAAGGGGCTGTGCACTCTACCCTGTTAGTGGGTGGGCAGCAGATGTTTTCTCTTGACTTTATGAGGATGTCTGGAAGGTATCCTACTTGATTGGTGTTCTTCCACATTATCACTTACTGCCTAGTAAGGATGTGTTAAAGGAACCACTTCACATTGTCCTTTCTCTTTTTTTTTAACTCCCCTATCTAACCTTTTAAAGCCTGCTTCCAAGCTGACTTTAAATAGCTGTCTCATTCCAAAACAAAATAACTAAAAATTATTTTCCTCTGTTCTGCAGAATGCCAGTGGGGTTGAATGCTAAGTGCAAAAAAGGAAAAAAACAAAATTTCCAGAAATATTTGACAGGTTTAAAAAGCTGCTGACAGGGCAGCTCTGTATAGCTTTTGTCCAGAAGCCTGAGAGGATCCTTTGTTTCTAGGTGGCAAGGTTCATCAAGCAAAGCTGTATTGGAAGAGCCCATAAATCTGCTTAAAGCATGGAGGAAATAGTTATTTCATTCTGCCATTATTAGATAGCTTTATCATATTTTTATTGGAAGTTCATAGTTGCATAAGTGCCCAGTGCTCCTTATTATTTGCATTATACTGTAAGAGGACTTGACTCTTCAACACACACTAAATGTGACAAACTGGCAGAATCTCAATGTCTACTTCAGGGCAACCTAAAAGCACATCAAGTTAAAAAGAAAAGAGTCATTGTTTTCACACCAAGACATCCAAAAAATACGAAACTTGGATTGAAGACAGAAGTTTTTCTGGTAATCCTCAATTGTTCAAAACCTCTTGCAACATGGACTGGGCACTGGAAACTGAAGCAATGGTAAGAAAATATGCTTCAAAAAACCTGAAAGGAAAGAGGAAACTTGGCCAAGATGGAAGTAGAAAATATTTTATGGACTAAGGAGGGAAAAAGTGCTGAATATTCCTTGTTTTAGAAATCTTCGGTTGGACAAGATCTGGGGCATAGACATAGATTCAGTTCTTGTCTCCCTGCAGAATCTGGTGATTCCCTCCATTCCATGTATTAGCACTCCTTTTTGTAGCCTTGGAAGCTCCACATCCATGTAACAATGACTGAATGCAAAGCAGGACTTGTTCAGTGGAAATTGATTTGTTTTTTATTTATCTACCACTGGCTTGGTTTGTGTTCTCAAAAGATTGTTGTTTCTTTCACTGTCAGATATGTACAGAAAACCTTTGCTCTCCTTTTGTCCACTGGCTTGGTTTGTGTTCTCAAAAGATTGTTGTTTCTTTCACTGTCAGATATGTACAGAAAACCTTTGCTCTCCTTTTGTCTCTTCTTGTTATTCATTATCTCCCTTTTTCCTACTTTAAATTTATTTTCTCTTTTTGAAAATTGCTGTTTAACTATATCAACAATCTAGATACAAAAGTCTTTGAAAAGACATGATTACTCCTCCAAAAGTTGCACTTTATCTAGAAAGTTGCAAATTATCTAGACGAATTCTGAAAGTCATAACTGTAACAATATGCAACACTGAAAAACTCACCTAGAAATTTAATTCCCTAAAGTTAGGAGATGAGTAAATACTGAGTGTGGAGGATATAGAAAGGCAGCATGAACAAAAATAACAACATTATGTACCATTGCAATAACATATATTCAATATCATACATACAATATATATCATTGTATAGAGAAGAAAATATATAACATGTATAATTACATACAATTGTGTACATAAGCATATAAATTAAATATGTAATATAACATATGTGAAAGAACATCTTTTTTTCCTTCTGAAGTTAAGCTGAAAGGTCTTATGTGCAGGAAGAGAACACACTTTTAGCTAACTGTCCTTGATCCTAACTTTTCTCCTATATTGGGAACAATTTTAGCAGTTTCATTGCACAAAGTTTGTCTTTTGTTTCTGATTCACTACACAGATCTGCACAGCCTCAACTGCCAGAGTAATTTAGTAACTACTAACAGTAATAATAGTAACATAGTAATTACTATACACTAATTTTGAAATATATACTAACTTTCAGAAACAATGCTGAGAAAGATAGAAAACATGGGTTTTCATTAAGATAGCTGTCAAATATTATAAAACATAGTATGGTCTAGGTTGGAAGGGACCTTAAACATCATCTAGTTCCAGCCCCCCTGCCACGGAGAGGGACATCTTTCACTAGATTGGCTTGCTCAGAGCTCCATCCAGCCTGGCCTTGAAAACTTCCACAGGGATGGGGCATTCGCAACATCTCATGTTCCAGTGCTTCAGCACCCTCAGTAAAGGATTTTTTATTAATATCCAGTCTAAACCTGCTCTCTTTCAGTCTGAAGCCATCCCCCCTTGTCCTGTCAGTACATGCTCTTGTAAATAGTCTCTCTCCATCTTTCTTGTAGGCTCCCTTCAGGTACTGGAAGGCTGCGATTAGGTCACCCCAAATCCTTCTCTTCTTCAGGATGAACAGTCACAATTCTCTCAGCCTTTCCTCACAGGAGAGGTGCTCCATCCCTCTGATCAACCTAGTGGCCTCTCCTGGACTCTCTCCAACAGGTCCATGTCTTTCCTGTGCTGGGACCCCAGAGCTGGATACAGGGTTCCAGGTGGGGTCTCACCAGAGCAGAGCAGAGGGGCAGAATCCCCTCCCTGGCCCTGCTGCCCACGCTGCTTTGGATGCAGCCCAGGACACGTTTGGTTCTCTGGGCTGTGAGTGCCCATGGCTGGGTCATGTCCAGCCTCCCATCCACCAGCACCCCCAAGTCCTTCTCCCCAGGGCTGCTCTCCATCTGTTCATCCCACAACCTGTGCTGGAACCAGGGACTGCTCCAATCCAGGTGCAGAACCTTGCACTTGGTCTTGTTAAACCTCATGGAATTGCTATGGGTCCAATTCTCAAGCTTGTCCAGGCCCTTCTGGATGGCATCTTGTCTTTCAGATGTAGCAACAGCACCACTGACCTTGGTGTCATCAGCAAATTTGCTGAGGAAACACTCAATCCCTTTGTCTATGTCATTAATGAAGATCTTAAATAACGCTGCCCCAATAGGACCTGTGAGGGACACTACTTGTCACTGATGTCCATCAGGACTCTGAGCCATTGAGCACTACCCTTTGGATGTGACCATCCAACCCTAAAAGGCTGCCCTCAGGGACAAAGATGTGGAATAGAGTTGTCAGATTGTTAAGGAATTAATCCATAGAGCACAAAAACTAGCAATCCCCAGGTGTAAAAAATGATGCAAGGAAGACAGGAGACTGGCATGGTTGAGCAGGAAACTGCTGGTCAAAGTAAAGGAAATGCAGACAGTGGAAACAAGAATAGGTGACCTTGGAAGCATATAGAGATAAAATTCAGTTGTTTAGGGATGGAGTGAGGAAGGCCAAGGCAAAGCTGGAACTGAACCTATCAAAGGATGAAAAGAATAACAAGAGGTCTCCTACAGATATATTAAGCAAAACACAAAGGTCAGAGACCCTGATAAACAATGCTGGAAAACTAGTATCAAGGGATGAGGAGAAGACTGAAGTAATCAACAATATTTTTGTTTCAGTCCTCAATGGCAACGTCTTTTCTCACGTCTCTCAAGTGGATGTACAGCAGGATAAGGACTGAGGGAGCAAAGTCCCTCCCACTGTAAATAAAGATCAGGTTTGTGACCATCTGAGGAACCTGAATGTATATAAATCCATGGAACCTGATGAGATACATTCCAGAGTTCTGAGCAATTTCACTGATGTAGTTGCCAAGTCATTCTCCATGCTATTTGAAAAGTCATGACCATCATGTGAGGTCCCAGGCGACTGGAAAAGGGGAAACATTGTACCCATCTTTATAAGGGGTAGAAACAAGGACCCCGGTAACTATTACCCTGTCAGCCTTCCCTCTGTGCCTGGGAAGATCCTGGAAGCTGCACTAAGGCACAGGGAGAACAGGGAGATGACTCGAGACACCCAGCATGACTTCATCATCAAAGACAAGTCTTCCTGACCAAGCTAGTGGTATATGATGCAGTGCTGCATCAGTGGACAGGGGAAAGGCTACAGATGCCATTTATCTGGACTTCTGTTAAGCTTTTGACACAGTCCTGGCAACATCCTTCTCTCTAAATGGAAGAGAGATGTATTTGGTGACTGGACTGTTAAACGGATAAGTGGTTGGATGGTCACATCCAGAGTGTAGTGGTCAACAGCTCTATCAAGAGATAGATATACCAATGGCTTATATAAAGAAATATGTTTTTTATCTGCTGGTTAAATGTATGTAACAACATACTCAATCACTTAGAATAAAATAGGTATATAGAAAAATATATACCTTCAAATAGAATTTTAAAGGAGGAATATTGTCTGTTCTCATTCAAGATTTGTTACATTAACAAATAAGATTATGTTGCAAGGGGATTCTAAAGCCTGAGGAACACAAAATTTTTGAGATAAAACATCTCCCAGGCACTTTAAGGAAGCAAGACACCCAGGGAGCTACTGTAATTGGCACTGCTGCTGAACAGCCAGGTATCCCCTCTGAATGCCTGTGGCCTTTGACCAGAAGACCAACCAGAGGCAACTATTGGAACAGGCAGAAAATGTACTCATATGACTTTCATTGCCAGACCTGGAGTTGCCAGAGCTATGCTGGGTACAATTGGACCAAGTCAGGAAATTGAATTAATTAATTAACTATTTAGTGCATAATTACAATAATACTTTTAGTTCTCCTGTTCACCATTCCATCATTACTGGTTTAATCACTTTTGAAATTTTTACACAATATATATTTGTCATGGTTTAGGAATGGTATTCCCCTATTTAGTGTTCCCACTGTAACAGTCAAAACCATGCACTGCTCACTCACTACCCTTCTCCTCCACCTCCCTGTGTTGGTGGCTGGAGAGAATTGGAGGTTCAAAGGGTAAAGATCACAGGCTGAGATAAGTACCATTTACTGGAAACAGCAAATGAAACAGGAAAACAAACAATAACAGCAACAATATTAATAATAGTGTGTGAGAGACAAACCATTCAAACATGATTGCTCACCACACAACAATACCCCACTACCACCAAGCCACCCGAACCAGAAGGGCCCCTTCCCTTCCATCTGAGAAAATTATGTGAGGTGGTACAGAATAATTTTCATGTCCTAGCCATGCTTCCTCCTGGCTATTGCAAAAATTAACCCTGTCCTGGCCAGAACCAGGACAATATTGAATTCTTATTTTCTGCTAATAGCACATGCCCGTGCAACATTAAATGACCTTGCTCTGACTGAGAATTCTTTCCATACTTTCTGAGATTTCCTGTCAGGATAATCCATTGACCATTTTAGACTTCTAGACACAACTTCCCATCAAAAAGGGAACTAAAAGATCATTAAATTGAGCTGGTCCTTCTGATTTTTTCTTGCAAAGAAGCTGCTCCACCACATGACTGTTTCAGTCACCCAGTCTCTGAGTTTTCCCTAAGTCCACAAGATACTTTTGGCAATGGAAAAAACTGCAATGGAAATTGTCCCTGCAGCCCACAGGCTCTTTTAGATTTAGAACCAACAGGATGCATTCTGACCTATCTTCAGCACCCTTTTGGTGATTGTCAACATTCAATGGCATTTTCAGCAGCTAAAGCACAACTGGCTGATAATCAATGACAATTTCTAGAACTCCCTTTTGAGCTTTAAGTTTGAGTTAAGCATTATAAAAGCATCTAATCATGTCTTAGTGTATTTTGCATTCTGAGTAAAATAATTTTTGGTGCCAAATTTTCCTATGCTTCCTCAGTCAATAATAATAAGCTCCCATGAACACCTAGTTTGTTGAAAGAAATACCTCTTCTGTGGTAGTCTTCATCTTTGGCCTATACTTTATGAAAAGCCATTTGTTTGAGTTCAGTGGTAGTGGTTTTTTCAGAAAGAAGAAAAAGACAAAATGATAACAAAAATGCTTTTTAATATGGAATCACTTTTCCTCACATAATACATATAATAACAAATTTTCTGGTTATTAGCTCTCTTCAAGGGAAGATTTACCTTCTTTTTATTTACAGAGGATTTTAATCCTCTGTGCTGGATGCTGTTCTAGAGGTCATACAATATTCATCTAACATGTCTTAACCATTAAAAGAGCCTGAAATAACACTGTTTTGGCAAGATGAGGCAGTTGGGATGAAGTAAAAAAACTATAGCAAAATTTTAATCTTATTGTTTCAAAGCCTTGGAAGTGTGAAGTTTTTCAGAAGTAGGAGCTGGCATTATTCTATAGAATCCAAACTAAAAACTGAACAAAAACTAGATAAGGAGACTTTGTCTATTACAGTAAGAAAACTCTCTTGATTCACTAAAGGTTCTGCACTACTGCTTGAACTTTCTCAAGATGATAGTCATATAGAAAATTGGAAGACTGGGAATTTAGCAATTAAGTGAAATGTATATATGGTTGATAGCATTTAGAAAACACCAAGAAAAACATCCAATTTTCCCAGAAAAGTAATATTTTTTCAAAATTGTAGGCAAGGACAAACCCATTTTCACAGCAGTGATATATTAAATTACCAAAACATTTGTCCAGCTCAGAAAAAAAAGTACTCTGGCACCCAGCTAATCTTAGGGTCATTGTTTGAAAAATGTTAAAGGACAAAATCCAGCATCATATTCAGTTCATGTGGAGGTAGGAGGAGACACAGAATGAAGAAGTAAGAGTATAGAAATAGAAGACTAGGAGTATAGAAATATAGGAGTAGGAATAAATAGAGTAAAGTGTCCTTGTTCTAAGCTGGTAATTATTTGATGGTCCTTAAGAATTGCCTAAACAAGAAAAGGTATTTTTTTCCCTTGGATTTCACTGCCAATAATATCACAATCTGGAAGTAGATTGTTCTTTTCTCACTCATTTTTCCCCTGTTCTGCTCAACGTCATTTAATGGCCTTTTCTCCCTGCTTTCAGCTTATTCAGCTTGAACACCCAGTTTTATCTAGAGAAGTCATAAATAAATCTTTGTACCGGCAGAGAAAAACATCAAAGAGGAATCCAGTCCAGTGCAATCCCTAGTACAAATAGAAGCTGGGCGGAGAATGGATCAAGACTAGCCCTGCCATGAAGGACTTGGGGGTGCTGGTGAATGAGGAGCTGGACATGACCCAGCAATGCACTCTTTCAGCCCAGAGCAAGCAGCCATGTCCACCCCTTCCAACCCAAACCATTTTATGATTCTGTAATTCTAGGAATGGCATTTCTGTATGTTCTCCACAATGTGTTAACTGCTGAATATAAATCCACTGTATGAAAAACCTTTCAGTGTATTTTATGTAATGTTATTAATAGATCACTTTCTTTACATTATTGAGCACCAATATGTTGCAAATTCAGATCTCCAACTTGCTAGGAGAACCAGCACAACACTGCAGACACGAACTATACTGACATTGTTTCTGATGCAGTTTAAAGTTTAATGACATGGTGATGCTGGAATTTTTAGTCATTATTTAAATTATTTAGTTGTTGGATATAGTGCCAGCTCATTTGATGCTACCACATTAAAAGTCTAACAAAGGCTCAAGTTTTAGTTCACTTGGCACCCATGCTGTACATGTTGTGTTGACCTTGGCTAACTGCTGGACACCCACCCAACCCAGGTGCTCTTTCACTACTCTTACACACAACGAGGGAAGATAGAAAAGCTCATAGGCTGAGATAAAGACAGAGTGACAGCTTACTGATTCTTATCATAGGTAAAAGAGACTCATCTTGAGAAAGATTAATTTTCTTGGTGGTAAAACTCAAAGACACTTACCTACCCCTTTTCTTCCCAGCTTCAACTTCACTCCTTCTTCCCCAGCTCCCCTTCCTCCTCCCACGCCAAGTTGTGTGGGGCAACACCAGTGCCTGTATTTGGGAAAATGTAAGTTGTACAGGATTCTCAGTCTTTGAAGTTTCTGAAAACAAAGAACAACTTCAAAAAAACAGTTTCTAATTGGCCATTGTTCTGGTTCTGGCCAAGACTGGATTAAATTTTGTGGTAGTTAGGAGGAGCATGGCTAGGACAAAGAGGTTATTCTCTATGACCTGATATCATTGACAGGGCAGAGTAAAGGGACTCTCTTCTGGCAAGATGGGGTTTCTTCCAGTTGAGAAAATGTAGCAGAAGCCACCTTGTGTTAATTGTCATGGGGTCTGCAGTGAGCATTTTTGCATGTGAATCACTCTGTTTTTTACACTTCTATTATTAATATTGTTGCTGTTACTGTTTGTTCTCTTATCTCATTGCTGTAAATTGTTCTTAACCCATGATCTTTGCCTTTTGTGCCTCCAGTTGGATGGAAGGAAAGGGGAGAAGCATATGTTTTTCTTTTTATTAGTGGGAATATTAAACTGGGGAATACCACCTCTAAACCAGAACTGCCCTATATCTTTAAAGATAACTTATTATCTGTATAACAGAGGCAAATGGATATCTGCTGGAACAGCATCCCCAGAGACAGTATAGAGCAATTAGTTGTGAAAGTCAATACTGCCCACTCTATTACTAGCCAGGTCAGAGGAGCAAAGCAAACTTAGAAATAGAGTGAATGAAACATATACAAATTAACACAGTAGCAGGCTGATTTGTTATATAAAATCTTTTTGGACAATGAGTAACATACCATTGCCATCACGGTTGAAAAAGATCATATTACCCCAAAGAGTACAAGAAGAGAATATCCTGCACTGACTAGTAGTAGTAAATAGAATCTATATTATTTTATATATGAGTAGTAAATAGAATCTATATTATTTTCTCAAGTGATGGTTTCATTAATTGAAAAAAAAAGAGGAAAAAAAAGAGTGAGAGAAAGCTAGAGCTGGGAAGATGCATGTAGGGATGTGCAAGTATGCAATCCTGAGAAAACTGGGAAAGAGCAGTAAGGCAGGAATAAATCAAAGCACCTGAAAAGTGGTTTGAATGCAATGGCTCTTGTCACAAGTAAGTAGATAGCAACATGAAATCATTCCACTGTCACAACATGACATCATTGTGAATACTACACTGATGCTGTCTGACCCAAGATCAAATGTTCTCCTCTGGCTTGTTTCAAAAACTCCAAAAGAAGGCATACTTGTTTGGAACCATGTTTCCTTAACAATTTTCCATCATATTTCAGTCTTTCTTTACAGGTAGGTTTTCTTTCTAACTTTAGATTTAAAGTTAGACTAATGAAACAAATTAACAGACTAGCATTCAATTTTGTCGAAATTTAACAGCTTAAATATGGAGGATGATGCATTTTTTCCATGGAGGTAATAATAACTGTTAAACTTTTATTTTTTTCTCATGTCTGGTAATAAGAGATATTCTTTTTTTTACTCAAATTGATCATAGTTATTATCCATATTGATGTTGCTACTGTAATTTACTGTACAGAGAAAATGTCTTTCTGTACTACCAAAATAGGAATGCAAACACTGAACAAAGTCACTGCACTCAACTGTGTTCACACATTTTCCCGAACAGCAGAAAGATGTTGAATTGGGGTTTTAGACAATATTTGGCTAATATTGGGTAGCTAATATTGAGTAGCTAATATTGGGTAGCTAATTCTATTGATCGAAGTAGCTATCTAGGTTCCAAGAAAACAAATACAAATTAAAAGTTGTGATAAAATACCTTAGAAAAGGATTCTAAAGAAGACAGGGACCTGAGGCACAGAGTCTGATGAATTCATGTGCCCCCTACATGGTGAATAAAGAGCCAATGAGCAGACACATTAGGCTGGAGCATCAAAAAAGTCCCTGACCAGTCAAGCAGCTAGATACTAGATTCTACTTCAAGCAGTGGAACAAAAAATGGTTTCCTGTAAATTTGAGCTCCATGTATTTAAGAAGTTGGCTATACTGAATCCCCAAAAGGATTACACAAAGCTTAGTAATTTGATTTGGGAGTGGAAAGTGTGTGTTCAAATCCTGGGTCAGAGTCTTCAGCTAGTAGCTCTTTTCTCAGCGGTTTTTTTTTTTTTTTTCTTTTTATGAACATGGGATGTGTATCTTCCAACAAAGGCATGCACATAGCCTGTGACTCCGTGGTAGATTTTATATTGAAACATTGGCATTTCCTGGCAAGCAGGAGAATGCCTGTTATCACGGAAGAATTAATTCGACTCTGTACAGAAATCTGTCTGATCCGAAAATTAGAAGGAGGAGGGGCGTGGCCTCACTTTGTCCGCCTAGAAAGTGAATTAATAGCAGAATTATCAAAACTTCGGTCTCAGAGAAGATGCATACGAACCTGGAGAAGGCTGTTTTGCAATGGTTTCAAGAGTAAAGACAAAGGATAAGAAGGAGGAGCCTCTTGCCAGCCCGGTCTGTGTTGGTAAGCTCGACGTGACTGATGTGGATCTGGCGGCTCCGCTCTGCGCGGGGAGGGGGGAGCAGCATCTCCCCTTGCCGCCTCCATTGTCCCCGCCACTGGTGGGGGTGAGCAGGAGAGCTGCCACCGCCGTCTGTGCCCGCCGAGGCGCTGGTGACAGCAGCGGAGACAGCGGCAGGGCCGCCACAGCCCCCGAGCGGCCCGTCAGGGCGGAGACGGGCCAAGGCCCGGCCGGGGAGCAGCAGAGCGCGGAAGCCGGGCCCGGCCGGCCCTCAGCCCCGGTGACACCCCGCGGAACAGCCTGCGTTGGGAGTGAGCGCGGTGCTTCCCACACAGATAGCTAGCTCCTCAGAAAATGAAACCGAGAGCAAAGCTGCTGCAGCCACTCTAGTGAGAAGGAAAAGGGGGAAAGCAGCCCGAGAGGCCATGGAAACACCCGACCCAGTAGCAAAACACACCAGATCTAAAAAGGAGGAATCAGAAAGGGACGAGTCTGCCATACAAGCACCTTTAGGCTATGCTGTTGGGAATCAAGGGGTGATTTTCATAAAAACACTGCTTTCTCTGGTAGAATTGCAACAATGGAAAGCCTCAGTTGGACGATAATGAGACAATCCAGAGAAGGTAGCTAATCTTGTTAATAGGGCTATTAAGACACAAACCCCAGATTGGAGTGATCTGAATGTAATGCTAGACACATTATTAGATGAAACAGAAAAAGAGATGGTTGATAAGGCTGTTATATCTGCTACAGAGACTCTAATTACAGCTGGAAATCTTCAATGGTCAGTTAACAATATTTTTCCCTTTAACTGACCAAGGGTGGGACCCTTATGTGGCAGAACAAATGGCAAAGTTAAAATGTTATCAGAATTGGATAGTACTTGGCCTAAAATATGCCATTCCTAAAGTAGTAACTTGGTCAAAATTATATGAAGGCACAAAAACCAACCAACCAAACAAAACCAAAACCAAACCAAAACAAAACAACAACAACAACAAAAACAAAACAAAAACAAACAAAAAAACCACCAGAAATAAAACCCCTACAGACTTCTTGAGTAGGCTTAAAGAGGCTGCATGAAAATACACAAATCTGGACCTCAAGGCACCTGCAGAGCAAACCCACTTGGCTTACTTGTTTATAGGCCAATCTGCAGAATAAGCTGTCAAAGATGGGTGAGATGCATGGCATAGGTAGATTGTTGAATACAGCCTGGAAGATATATCAAAATAGAGATTCAACAGACAGGAATAGATGCCAGCAGAATAGAAGGGGTGATCAGGGAAAGTCATCTAATGTATTGAAAAGGAGTACTCCTCCTCTAGACAAAGGGTACCCCCAGTACCTGAATTAGCTGTGAATGGGAACTGATGGGGTCTGAAGGGACTATCCTGCCCAGCACAATCTTTGGTTATAGTTAAGCTGGGGAAAGGGGGTGTTGAATTTCTGGTAAATATGGGGGAACATATTCTGTGTTAAATACTTTAAAAGGGAAACTGAATCAAGATACTATAAATGTGATTTATGCCACAGGGCCTCCACAGGGTCAGTGAAACAAGGCCTTTCTTCTGGCCTTTAAAATTTAAGCTAGGAAACTGGGTTTCCTAGCTTAATTTTTTTTTTTTAAGCTAGGAATTTTTTTTCCAAACTCCTCAAAGCCATCAATAGGTAGGGATTTACTGTAGAAATTAGAAGCAGAAATCACATTTTCCAAAGAAGGTGGGAGTGAAAATTAGAATTCCTAAAACTAAATTTGTCAAAGCAGCTATTTTCTTACAGGAGAATTATGGAAAAATTCCCAAATCCCAAAATTCCCATCTTCATCTTCAAAGAAGTTGAAGATGCTGTCATTCTAATAGTGTGGGCCAATGATTTTCCTGGGACATGCAAAAGAGCTGAGCCTGTATTACACTCAAATTAGGGTCTACAATGGCAAGGCAGAAACAGCACCCTTTGAAGTTAGAAGGCCATAGGGTATTAGAATCTATCACTGAGAAATTTGGGTTATTAGTGGAATATGAATCCAGATACAACATGTCCATCCTTCCAGTAAAGAAGGCTGATGATAAGAGTTATTGATTAGTGCGGGATTTAAGAGAAATTAACAAAATAACAGAAGATATATACCCAGTTGTAGCAAACACCTACATTCTTTTGACCATGCTGACAGATGATTAAGGGTGGTTCACTGTTTAGACCTCAAGGATGCCTTTCCCTGTGTTCCTGTGCATAAGAATAGCCAAAAACTCTTTGCTTTTGAGTGAGATAATCCTGAGACAGGGAGGAAAACCCTGCTCACTTAGATGGTTCTACCCCAGAGATTCAAAAACCACCCAACAGTATTTGGAAACCAGCTCACAAAGGAACTGGAGAACTGGAGAAGACAGGAACCAGGAGGAGTTATTCTTTAATATGTTGATGATATCTGAATTGCAGCTAGAACTCAAGGTGACTGCCTCCAATTCAGTGTAAATCTTTTGAACTTTCTGGAACTAAGTGAGTACAGAGTCTTGCAAGAGAAGGCACAGGTTGCCAGGGAAACAGTAGTCTACTTGGGGCTAGAAATCTTCAATGGACATCAACAACTCAGCAGAGAACAAAAAGAAGACACTTCCAGAGCCCCACACTATGAGAGAGATGCAAGCCTTCCTGGGAATGGTAGGTTGGTGCTGCTTATTGATACCAAATTATGTACTACTGGTAAAACCTCTGAATGGAGCCCTTAAGGCAGCTGAAAAGGGAACCATCATGTGGACAGAGAACACAAGGGCTGTGGCCTACTTTTCAAAACAGCTAGACAATGTTAGTCAGGAGTGGCCTGGGTGTTTGAAAGGTGTGGCAGCTACTGTCATCCTGATACAAGAAGCCCACAAAGTCACCCTTGGGCAGCACAAATTCAAGTATGTGTCCCACACAGTGATCACTGTACTGGAACAAAAGGGAGGACACTGCCTATCTCCTAGCAGAATGCTTAAGTATCACTCTGTGTTGTTGGAATGGGATAATGTTACCCTAAAAACAACATTTGTTGTAAATCCTGCAATGTTTTTTGTTATCTACATTAATTTACATCATGCCTGAGCATGACTGTTCACAGATGATAGAAGAGGCCTATTCCAGCAGACCAGACCTGAAGGACGTGCCTCTGGAGAATCCAGAGAAGGAACCATATACAGAATGGAAATAGCTTCGTGGGAAATTGTAAGCAAATGACAGGCTACACAGTAACAACCATGGATAAGGTGATTGAAGATCTGATTTAACTCATTGTACTGACAAGAGCTCTAGAACTCAGGGAAAGAAGGTGAGTATATGGACTGATTCCAAATATGTCTTTAGTGTTGTCTATGCCCATGGACCCCTTTGAAAGAAGAGAGGGCTATAACTCCTCAAGGTAATGAAATTAAGTGTGAATTAAGAGTATTTGGAAGCCTTCAAAGGTAGCTATTATGCATTGCAGAGGTCATCAAAAAGGGAAAACAAGTCCCCAAATGGGAAATTGCTTTGCTGATGAGACTGTGACTCAGGGCTGGCCCAACGATTTGTATGGGACTTTAGTCCAAAATGCATCCAAAACTCTTAATAAGAACAATTACTGGATTTATACTCAATTTCCACCTTTCAGTAAGAGTAGTAACTGGCCACTGACTGGTGTTTTAATGGAATCAAACTGTACCAAAAGGTGATAACAAGTCAATAAGACTCTTCTGCCTCCTATACCCCTGAGTAGTCTAATAGATCACAGGAATGATACAGTTCCTTGTGCAGTTAAAAATGCCACAGGAAAGACCATTCTCCCTTCATACTGCCATAAGACCAGATTCATGGAAAAAATAAGCCCAAGAACTGTGAGGAAAAATGGAACTGACATCACAGAGACTAGTTCTACCACTTAGGACAGAGTGGTATTGGATATGTGACAATAAGGCCTGGAAAATCCTGCCCATAGATAAAGCTCAGGTTTGTGCCTTTGGGGCTGTAACTCCAAATATAACAATATCTGATCTAATTGAAAATCCAGATGGGCGGAGGAAAAGATTTGTTAGTCCCTACATTGAATGTCCTTGAATGTCTCCATGGTATAATCAGAACTCTCATTCCCTCTTTCAGAATAGTCAAGCTGGAGAGGGCAGTTATAAACATCTCAGCCATTACTGAATATATTTAATGGCAGACTGTAGACGCAATTTCAGTCTTACAGGAAGAAATCCATGGTATGTCTCGTGTTTGTGCAGAACACAATGGCTCTCAATTTCATACTGGCTGCACAATTATGTGCTATTATTAATACCACTGTTCTTATGTGGATCAGAGTGGAAGACATTTGGCTGACATTTGGAAGCAGACTCAAATTTTACATAAAGCAGCTTTCAGAAGTAACATCTTAAACTTTGACTATATCTTCGGCACCCTTACCTCATGGTTACCAAACTGGGCCTGGATAATCACAATAACTAGTGGGATAGCCAGCTGTGTAAACTGGTGCTGTGGTTAAATACAAAGTAGAGACTAGACAAGATAGACTCTTGCTAGTTTCTAAAAAAGTGCGGAAATAATGCCGTATTGATGTTTGCTATTATTTCTTTTATATATTCTCTGTATTCTTTACACAAATATTTGTCACTCTATAGTCTACTATTGTAACTTAACTTGAGTATTTTCCTAGGGAGAAGGACAAAACACATTCCAAGACCCCAATGCTATCTTGGCTCTCCTTAGAAACCAAGACTGAGACCAGCTCTTCAAGACATATTTTTTACAGAGCTTAGGCCTCATCTGAGGGGAACGATTTAGAAGATAGTAGAGCACAGGGGCACGACTTCGCCGGGCGTGCATCTAATTGGGGATTCTTGCCAGATATGCTTATTTGCAAAGTTTATAAAAATTGTGCATGCATTATGCAGGGTGTGCATCTTCAGCATTTTCCAGCTGATGAATTGGGTACCTAAGGATCCTTATATAAAGGATAACCCCTTTTTATCTCCCTGTGTCTGGCTCATATTTCTAGGACCAGAGAAAAAGGCATCAGTAGGTGCTAAATGGATACCAAATAAATGGAGAGACAGAAGCAAAATAGATCCTAAATATTAACTAAGGAAACAATGTCCTGAATCAAACAAGTCATATTTGTTTAGTAACAAGGGAACTGATAACTCATGGTGACCTTTTACTAATAGCAGTGCATGTAAATTTGGAATGAGTTACACTCTTATGGGGAGTGTGGCTGATATTTTCTCCAAACTGAGTTCTACTCCTTTCTATGTGGTCTACATGAATAGATGGAAGGATTTGATATAGCAGAGGGAAGAAAACATACCTGTATGCAGTTGAAATACCTGTATTAGCACACAGGGCTTTGCATATGAATTTTTCTTACAACTACTATCCATTAGGACTGGAATCCCAATGGTCTGGACACTAAATAGAATTACAGAAAAAAGGATATATACTCTTAAACTGTTTATGCTTGTGGTCTATCCATATGCATGACAAAACAGATCTGGTACTAAAGCATAAAAATATGCAAAATGAACAAAGCAGTCAAATAAAATGATGGAGACAAAATGGGAATGTAACAGATTAAACAAACAGTAGGATCTACATTTTATAACATAGAATTCTAGCAACAAATAATACTCTCAGCTCACTGCTAGAACTGGCTCTTCTCAGCATGGTCAGCTGTTTGAAATATTATATCCAATGTAAGCCTCCAAGTAGGACTTGATAAATCTTTTGTGAAGACCATGGAGCTGTTTTATTCAATTCATAAAGGAAAAGACAGAGCAAAAGTAATCATTAGAGTGAAAGAAGATTAATTGAGCACGTTAACAGCAGGAAAAAAGAATTAAAACTGCAGTTAAATTGAACTTCCCTTGATCACAGAATCAGTTAGATTAATCAATCATCTGAGATTATCAAATCCAACCTTTGACCAGACACCACCCTGTCAAGTAGAGCATGGTACAAAGTGCCCCATCCAGTCTTCCCTTAAACACCTCCAGGGATGGATGACTCCATAGCCTCTCCATGCAGCTTGATCCAGTGCTTAACAGCTCTTTCTGTGAAGTTCTTTCTAATGTCCAGCCTGAACTTCTCCTGGTGCATGCTTCAGATTGTCCTCTCGTCCTAATTGCCTGGGGTCAACCTAACTTGGCTGCAGCTTCCTTTCAGGTAGTTTTATGAGCTGATAAGGTCACCCCGAGTCTCCTTTTCTCCAGGCTAAGCAACCCCAGATCCCTCAGCTGCTTCTCAAATTACTTACCTCTAGACTCTTCACCAGCTTCATTGCCCTTTTCTAGACAATGTAGGGAACAGAAAAATTGTGAATGATCTGTGGGTAAAAACAAATATCTTCATGAATCTTGGAGTGCTGTCTCTCTAATGAGACCATGAAAAAATCAAAAATCAATCACTTTGGTTTACTGGTTTATTTTCTCATGAACTATCACAAAGGAGCAATGTGATCCTTGAAAAGAGTGCAGGTAGATAGTGTACTGGGATCCTCATGGAAGACATTAAACCTGAGGAGCTGGTGATCTTGCAAAGGCCACATTTCTCCTATTGGAACTTGGACTTGAGAATGCCATGCTATTAATACAATTTGTAAATTACAACATATATTTGGGAAAGGTAAACTCTATAGGGATCAAGGGATGGAATGCATTGATCCTGACTGGGAGACAGCTGTACACTGCAACTAACATGGGACCGTACAGGCAGCTGCCTGTGGGCAGCTCCTGCTCAGCACTGCCATGATACTTCCTGCATGGACTTGCCCTTAAACAGACCTGTTTTCTTGTAAGGAAATTATAGATGACCTCAAAGGACCGAAAGGGTGAGTTTCTTTCCCCAGACAGGATCTGTTCTGTGCAGTGTGCCATGGGAAAATCCACCGGGGCACTGTTCAATGCTCCATGGAGTGCCTTCACCTGAGGAGATGTAACATGTTGCTGTCTGTACCCCTCTTCTCAGCCTGTCTTTTTGAAGTAACTTTATTAAGCCACTTGTTGTTGGGCCTTTCTCACCAAAATTTAGCAAGACCCCTGCACCAGCTCACTTTCACCTCATTCCACACCTCCATGTGGAACAGATGGTATTTGGTGTTACCAGGCCAAAGAAATAGAGGTTTGCTTAACTACTTTTTGGAAATCATAATGGTAAAAAAGAAAGATTATTTCATTAGAAGAATTTTGAACTCCATAGGGAAAATGAAGGAGAAGTACCAATACATATATGATACACTAGAGAGAATTTTGACTTTTTTTTTTTGTTACAATACTACCACCTTAATGTCACCTATAAAGAGACTAGCACAGACTCTTTATGAGAACGGGTATAACAAGACTTGAAATAATCAGCACATTAATATTCTTCAGTTGTTAAAATAATGAAAGCACATAACTCCAAATAAAGTTCAGCCTTTGTGCAAAGACAGGCTTTTTTTTCTGGAAAAAATTAAGTGTTATTTAACAAAGAAATACTAATAAACAGATAAAAAGTGCTTTGATTATGAGCACTGATGATGAACTCAGAAACTATACATTATAGACAAATCTGGCCATTATGAGATTAAACACTTTCAGTGAAAAGTGCTTGTAATGTCAATCAGTACATCACTCAGAATTTTAGTTCTTAAAGTACTCTTTGTAACTTGCAATGGTAATAATGTAAAAGAACTCAAAAATTGGATTTACAAGTAGTAATTTATTAAAAATTGCAGTAGGAGTTCCCAAATCACTTACCTGAATAAATAATAGCTTTTTGAAAGCTATCTGGAAAAGTAAATTAAATTAATAATTTGTATGAATCTGCCAATATTTAATAAGTTCTATGATCCACCACTTTCATGTAAAGGGAACAAGATTAAGTGTATGCATATGCAAACACTAAATCATATCTTTGCACAAGAAACTTGGAAAACTATTGTATGTGAAGATATACATTGCCATGCACATTATGCTATGAATGCCAAAAACCTTAAGAGTTCTAACAACTTGGAAAACAAACATTCTGGTTCTCTCCACTGTTAATAGCACATTATCAGAAACTTAAAATAGTATTTCTGTGTTGTTAAATTTCTCTTCTATCTGACTGATATTTTACCCATCAAAACAAAATCCAGGTTTTCCATCTTTTTGGATGGAAAGAACAGTAGGGGGAGCTCAAAGCTTTTTTTCTTTTCTTGCAAATCTCAGACTTATGATTAGTTTCTTTGCAGAAGCAGGTATTAATGACAAAAGTTTTCCCTCACAAATACAAGAGGTTTGAATATCCTCTATAATTCAAAATACATCTATTACTCTCAGTATTCAAACTAAAATTTAACCACTGATTTTCTGAAAATTTCCTAGTCTCTTCAAAGTCTCGGTTCTGTTAAACACTCTTTATTTTGGAGTAAAAAAAATTACCTTCTTTCAATCAAAACAAAACCAAAATTTCAGAGGATTTTTATTTAGATTCTATGTAAGGCAATGCAAACCCACAACTCAAAATGCAACCAGATTAGGAAGCAGTCCCATAGAAATACAGTACCCTGACAGCCTGCCTCACAATTATACCCACACCAGGGTAATACTTGTGTTTTATCCAAATTGGTATTTAAACAATCTTAGAACTCTATCAAATTCTCTATATGTCCAAAACAGAATTTTCTAAGTGTTGAAAAGTCTCTCTTCTCTGTCTCTTAGGACAAATGAAAGAAATGTTATCCTTTTCCCTACTAATGAATTTCCGTAATTCCCTTAAATATTATTATAGATTCACCAATCTTCCTTAAAAGTATAGAGCACTATCTAAATTCCATGTTAACTGCAGGGGAATAATAACAGCAATCTACTATTAGCTCTGCATCTCAGGCATTATTTCTATTTCTGCTCAAATTCAAGTTCACAAATCATCCCATATTGATTGAAGAAACATACTATCCGGCTATCTGAGGTTATAGGTATAACTAAAATTATGTAACTGTAATTATAGTTATACAATTCAACCCACATTTTTATTTCAGTATGTACCTGAGTGCCTTGATTCCTGCTCAATACTTCCTAAAGTCTTAAATGGAAGCCAATTGTTTGCTGTCTTCCAACTCAGTTTTCTCCATTACTTTAAATACTTCTGTGGAAATACTACTTCTGTCAAGTATTTGTGATGGCTTTATATAAGACTTAATAAGGACCAATTTTCCTAAGTACCACATGCTTTTCTAATAGATTTTCATATAGAGAAAGAAAGATACTTCCCTTATTACTGTACTTCTACTTAGAAGAAAGCATTGATTACCGGTTGTCTTAAGATGCTTCTCTGCATTCACTTTAAAACCATAAATACTTGAAACAGTCTTAGTCTCATGATGGGCTTCTGCTATAATGTTTTTAATATTATATATATGAATAAAAATCATTTAATTGCTCATCTGAAAACACAATTGACTAGGTCATAATTTTTATCCTTATGTCACTTATCCCTCACGCCTTTGCTTATGATTTTCATTAGAAGATTTGGTAGTAATATGCAAAATATATTGATGCTCCTATTAATGGAAGACATGAAGCATATACAAAATACAGAATTTATTCCTAAAGCTTCTAAATTCTTGCATTTAATTTGTGTATAAATTGTATATTGAAAAGATAATTTTATGAACTACTACTACATGCAAGTGGATCATTATTTTCTGTTCATCTTCACTGGAAAAATAATTTTTCAGTTTACATACTAAAGTTTGGTGCAAGATTGTGGGAAGTATTCAAGAATGCTTTGATTTTGGATTAGTCTCCCATTTTAAAATTATGGGCAATGAGATAGTTATCCGTGGTCCTTCTAGTGACGTACTTTAGATTGCAAGAAAATAACCTCCTCTGACGCACTCTTTGGATGATGGAAAGATTTATAAATAATACTTTTCCATGAAATACCAAAAGAACTACCTCTGTCTGGTGATGTGTAACTCTTGCCTCCCTGTCCTGTGACATAGTGAGAACTAAGATGGGAGTGAGGGCATATAAGTTTATGCTTTCTAATGGTTAGACTATTCTGAAATTCTGTTTTTTTCCTTACAAACTGGAGGAGTCACACTATTACAATGTGTATGTTAAATATCTTAAAGGAAGCTCATGGTCTGACACTACTGTGTATGATACTGAAAAACAATTCCGTTGTTTTTCAATGGTGCAATTCCATTGAAAAGGATGGAGTTACTATGCTATGAAACTTATATGAAATCAGAATTAGGAAGCATATATCTAAGAACAGACTGTAGGGTAAGAGTAAAAGCTAGAATAGAATGTTTGAGGTCTTAGATAAATAATCCAAACATACAATACCATTAATCTAGCAGAGCATGAGAAGCCCTACTGATGGCAAATGAACCAGACATTATACAAAGTCTCTCTAGGTTAATAAATAGGTGTGTTTATATTTATGAATAACTTTGGACTTGCACAAAAATAAAAAAACCCATAAAGAATGAAAGCCGCCTTGTTAAAAATTCAATGACATGAAAGAGAAATGTGCTTGAATGTGACGAACATAATAAATGCACATGAAAGGTATTTTGACAGAAACAATAGTATTTCTCTGATGCCAAAATATTAATTTATAATTTATGTCACGGAGGTGGAAGACTAGTATCCTCCATACTATATCCTGGGCTGAACACTTCATCACCGGCCATCTGAAACTTTTGGGAGGAGATTTTAACCTCTATAACTGTCAAATAATAAAAATACAAATAAGCCTGGATCCATAATTGGCATCCATTTCATGGTAAAAGCAATATAATAGGACAAAAGTAATCAGAGAAACAGCTGATGCCAATACTGAAGACTTAAGTATTCATTTTCGGTGAGTGGCCATATTACAGTAGCATCAGCTCATACTCTACCAATTTATTAATGTAATTTGTGTCATGTGGCTATGTCAAGTGTGATGAGATTTTTTGCTTTGGGTTTTTGGTTTTTTTCAGTGTTGAAATTTATGATCCTGTTCCACCAGACTTGTGCAGAACAATACAGGAACAACTAGCTCATACAGGTGATCCAGCAGCTAATTCCCACAGAAGTGGTGGTCTGGATCACACTGTGCCTACTAGATGTTTTCCATGAGCAGGATTGAAGGGTCAACCGAAACTTTGTGAAAGACAATGCAAATCCTTAAACTAATAGCAAACTCTGGGAAAATACCCAGTCAAGCAATCAAGCAAGGAACCAACCAACAAACCCTAACGACCAAGAAAATTCCCACCCAACACAATACACCAGGATCAGTTCCGCACGCAGTTAAGGAGCCAAATCACGCGGCTGCTGGAGCGGGCGAGGAGCGCTGCGGACAGGATGCTGGCTCCTGGTGCGGCGTGCTCGGCTGGGCTGCGCGCCCTGCACCGCGCCATGCCTGCGGGTCGCTGCTCTGCACAACACCCCTCTTCTGCTGCCTGCTGGGGCAAAATAATATTAAAAGATGAGTCTGAAGAACAAAAGTATTTCGAAAAATACTTGAGCTTTTTCAGATAGGTCATCCATAAGAACCTCGACATACAAACAGGTAGAAGGAAAGAAGTTTCTAAAATTCCACATAAATCAGGTGAAAAAACGGGGTTAACTCTTCCCTAGTCATTAGGCTATACCTTAGCACCTTGGCGGGCACCTTTTGCTTTGAAATAAGTAACACTGAGAAACATTCAGAATATAATTTGTCTAAACTGCACACAAAAGGGTATCTGTTGAAGGAAATTGCAAATACTTGTTATTAATTTAACAGCAGAGAACAGCTGATACATTTTATTTGGGTTTTTTCCCCTTTATAAAAACAAAAACAACCAAACAAAGACCAACCAACCAACCAACTAAAACCAAAAAATTCAAAACCCCCCCAGAAACCCAACCAAACAGAGAAAAAAAAAAACCAAAAAAACAAAAAAACAAAAGGAGAACCGCAACTGAAATAAACAGGGCAGGAGACTTTTTCTCTTTTTAATGCCTTTTTTAAAAATGATCAGCTCAAGATTGGGAAGTCTCCATCGTCTCTCCCAGGGTGACTCCGAGAAAAAGAATATGCGCAGCTTTGTCCACTAGAGGTAGAGCTGGGGGTCAACGTCTCGAGGAACCTGGGGCGTGACCCCAATCTTTACTCTCTACCCCTTTCTAGCTCCGGGCCTCGGTTTAAGATGATTTTCGTGCTCAGGGCGAGGGGCAACAAAGGTTCTCAGCATCTCTGCAGGCTCAGTACTCTGTTCCTCACGTTTAGGCATCACTCTAATTTCTTAATTCTGCATTGGCTCGTTGTTTTTGGGGTTTCTTTCAGTAAGTTTGACACTTCTCATGACATGCTGGTCCCGAAGTTATTTTGCATCTTCTCATGTACCCCCTCCCACTCTCGTCCCCTCCCCTCACTGTCTGGGGAGAAGAGCCATTAACTTAGCCGTAGCCAGGGCCTTTACTGACACAAAAAGAACTATTAACTTCAACGACTTGTGATTATCATAACTAACAGGTAGCACTTCAGCAGCAACACTGGTCTGACTAGTTTTTGTAACCTTTTTCTCCCAAAAAATTGGCAGATTTTTGTTTATAACACCAACCTAAACAAAACCAGCAAACAAAAAGCCGATTAGGAAGGCATACTGGAAGGATAATTTGCTCAACTCAGACATACTGACAGCCTCTAAATTTACTGGAAACATTCACAAACAAGACTGGGATGTACTTCTGCATAGCACTGTACAAATGTCTTCTTAATGCACAATGGCAAGCAAAAAGCACTCACAAGATATCCCATTGGTTAAGATGGGAGGCTTATTCATTATGAAAATCCTATGATGCTGCTATTCACAATCTTCCGTTTTATTGTCATGTGAGTACCAAGTTCAGATACCATTTGGAACCTGTCAAAACATCACACAAAACCTTTCTTAGGCAGAAAAGACAGAGGAAAGTGACAATAAATATCTTTAGGCATAAAGAAGGAAGAAATTGAAAACTGGGATAGATTAGTGCAAAGAATGTTATGGACATGGTTAAACATAGTGGTAGTTTCCAAATCTTTACTGTCTTATGAGTAAGAATACCTAAGACGCAAGGTGTTTTATACCATGTTTTCTCCCTCTGTCAGTCTCACTTTTAATTTCCTGTGGCAGTAAGCAACACCAAAACGTCTCACAGGCGTTGCTATGACATGCACTGGAGACTAGTTGGATAGAGGAATATGAGATTAGTGCTATAGGAAGGCTTATCAGGAAGTATCTGTCCAGGATTAGGTTACAGTATGGATATCTATGGTATCTATGGATAATAATTATGTGCATAGGCAATAAAGATTTCTGTCATTTACTGATAGTTGTTATTAGGATAAAATATTTATAAAGGATGTTTCACATTTCAAAACAAAAGCCAACCATTATGAAATTGAGGTCTGGAAAGAAATTTCCTCATAGGTTTTATTATCATGTAATTATCCATAATGGGATTCTTCTGACTTCCACTAAGTCATGAAGCAAATGAGTAAAACTGTGTATAATAGCTATCTGCTGATGCCATATTCAGGACTAGATGGCTCATCCATTAAAAATCTGAAGTTATTTATTCTGTAAATATTTGAAATTCAGTTATGTCAATAGAAGTGGTACATGCAGATTACAGTTTTGGTCTGTAGGGTGTCTTGTCTCATTAAAAATGCAAAATTAAATTACAGTTCTGCATTGGAGGTATACACTGTGTTCATGCCTTTTATACTGAGCATATAAAACAGTTAAGAAAGTTTAGTCCAGCTTCTTCTACTGCAGACTATTATAGTTTTTATTAGAACAGTATGGTCTCAGTTTTGGAGAGGATACTCATTCAGTTTACCTAAAGATTGGAAACTCATTGACCTGTTCCTAACCTTTTTTCAAGATGTGATTCCTGGAGACGATTGCTGTGGATTTGGGCGCAATGTACAAAACATCCAGCAAGTATTTCTTGTGGGCTTTACCACACTCACCATCACTCTTTTGGACTCTGGCATTTATAAGAAAACCCTAGTATTTATCTCAAAAACTCTAATAATTATTTTCTTGAAGTAACCTCCCCCTCTTTTTTGTTACTTGTTATCTCTGTAATTGGCACTTTAGAAATCTTAATTTCATGTAATATTAATATATCAGGGACCAGTACACAATACAGGTGAATACATAGATACAATTCTATACACACAGGTTTTAAAAGAGAGAATATGCTCTGAGTGAAATCTAATCTATTCTTAGTAGCTGAAACTACCCAATTTTGACTAAAAGTCATTGACTGGAATTAAAAAAATAAAGATTCCAGGTTGTATCAATCATTTTATACACTATATATACCAGTACAATATATATCTACATGAAAATGATGCATTTTTTAAATAAGTATTTTTTTCCATGCTCTAAAAAATTGATTGTGTTATTTTCTTGATTGTTTTATTGTCTTTATTTTTAATTCCATCATCGTCTTACTCTTTACAGCAGACCTTACTTAAATAATTTTGTCGGTACATATAGAAGCTTTTAGGAAAGAGCATATGCTTTCCAAAACAGATGTCAGCAGGTGCTGGTGAGGTATCAGACATGGGGCTAGAAGATAGAGAATGATGTGCCTTTCTACCCATTACCTAGGCTAGTACCAGATTTACAGCCGATTTGGTAGCATTCCTAGATACAAGTAGCTTAAAATGGAGGTGGCCAAAGGAAGTGCAGGTGTGGGAATTCTGTGAGGCGTTTATGAATTCACAAAAAGTAGAAGGTGCATCAGTGCGTTCTGCTCGATTGTATGCCATCACCCTGAGGGCTACCGAAAGCTACGTGGGGACAGCTTTCCAGGGACTGAGTCTGCGGCAGGGGCTGGGGCGTGGGGCGAATAGAACTCACCGCAGCCGAGTATCGGCCACACTGGTGGCGTTCCGTGGGGTGTCCCAGGCGTTCGGGTCGAACGCACGGCTTTGCCTTCCCAGCAAGGAGTCAGGGCGCTAAACCTTCCGGGTGCCTGACGGTGTGCGTGTATCCCGCTCTGCCTTCCCATTCCGGCCAAAGGTGGAAAAGGCATTTTCGGCTCCTTACTTCTTGCTTCCTTTCAGCCGGCCACATTTTCCGCCAGTCCCTGCCAACCTAACTCATCTCTCCTAGGATGGGAACAGAATAAAAATGTGTGCCCACGACTAAAAACAAAGGAAGCGAAAGCAAACAAGGCGTTAGGGAAGGCGCTGCCCGGCAGAACAAACCGGAGCAGGCACAGCTCCTCGCAGCCATTTGGAGCGAGAACCCGTTCAGTCTCTTCCCGCACCTCCTCTTCTGCCCTCCTCCTCGGCCGCCGCAGGGCGGGCGGCGCGGCCCTGGGGGGCGGCACAGCGCGGGCGGGGGCTCGGCTGCCCCGGCCGCTCGCCCCCACCGCGCAGCGGGGCGGAGAGAGAGCGGGAGCGGCGGCGGGAGACGGGCCGCCATATTCCTGCCGCACCACGCCCGCGGCGCCCAACCATTTAAAAGCCGGTCGAGGTCGACCCCTGCTAGTGCACTCGTTTCCCTTTCCGCTGCTCCGTCGGCAACGCGGGCAGGGCCGAACCGAACGGAGCCGAACAGCGGCAGCTCTGATAGCGAGCTCCGCTTTCCCTCACCACCACCCCCGCCTCCTTCCTGAAAGGTCGAGCGGCCGAGGCGGCGGGAAGGAGGAGCGGCCGCGGGGAAGCTCTTCCTGCCGGGAAGCGGCGGTCTCGCCCACCCCGCAGGAGCCGGGCTCCCGCTCTGGGGGCGGGGAGCAGCGGGGAGATGTGTGTGTGTGCGGGGCGGGGGAGGGATTAGTGGGCATTAGCGCTTCCACAGTGGTGGGGTGGTCGCGTCGGGGGTGTCGGCGGCCGCCAGGGACACTCGGGGACCGCGTAGGCTGCGGGCGGCGGCGAGGGAAGGGAAGCAGCGGGACGAGGGGAGGCTCGGCTGGGTAGCGGTAGTGCTGCTGCCGCGGTGGATGTTTCCATGTTGTTCGGTGCATGATTTAGAGGAGAGGAGGAGTTGTCAGCGGCAGGGAGCGGGGATCCGCGCCGCCAGCGGCCCTCCCTTTCTTCTTGCCCCTCTGTGGCATCGAGGCTGCTCTGCCTGCGTGCCTGCCCTGCGGCGGCCCCCGGGCTTTCGGAGAGCGCCTGTGCCCCCCGGGGCCGGAGCGGCGGCGGGGTGCGTGTGTGCGTGCGGGTTTAGGGGGGGTGGGGGCTGTGTCTGAACCAGTTAGGAAGAATGACTCTGGAGTCCATCATGGCGTGCTGCCTAAGCGAGGAAGCCAAGGAAGCCCGGCGGATCAACGACGAGATCGAGCGGCAGCTGCGTCGGGACAAGCGGGACGCCCGCCGCGAGCTGAAGCTGCTGCTGCTGGGTGAGTGTGGGGCTTCCTCCTCCCGCCTTGGGCCGCTTCCCTCGGCCCGCTCGCTTCGGGCCGCTGCTGGCGCGCACGCCCCAGGTGCCGCCGGGCTCCAGCCCGGGCATCGCCGCCGGCGCGGTCCGTGCCGGGCGCAGGTACCCGGCGGCGGGGACGGGGCGGCAGCGGCAATGCCTGCAGTGCCTCTGGCTCGTCGTCCCCGCCGCGGGGAGCCGCAGGCCGAGCCCCCGCCACGGGGAACGGGGCGTGTGTGCCCGCCCGCGGGCATCGTCGGCGGGTGGGTTCGGTGTGGAACGGGAAGAGGCCTTCCAAAATGGAGAGGGAACGGATGACGGGTGAGAGAGGGGGCTGCGGGACGAGGGGCAAATGTCGATGTGTGTGGGAGAGCGATGGTAGCGAAGCGGATTAAGGAAGGGATTCGCAAGGGGAGTCGCTGTGCAGGTCGATGGTGGCGGGTGTGATATCTGCATTGTTCCGTGGGCTTCGGGAAGGTTGTTAACTTACCGGTTGAATTTTTTATTGTGATTTTTATTTCTTGAGGTAAAGTTGGATAAGGGGCTTGTGCTCAGCTTGCATACCGGTTTCTATAAAGGAAAGGGAGCCGCAAAGGCCCAGATATACATGGCAAGCCGAGGGGCAACCTGAAGTGTGCTGGATGATTACAGGATCTTTAATACTGTTGGCATCCACCCACTGGATGGTGGAAATAAAATCAGCTGTATCGTTTCTCCTTAATTAAAACAGAGGTTGCTATTTTAGACCTGCAAGTGTGTGGAGGTGGCATTTATCTAATAGAAATTTGGCTTATCTTAAAATAAGGCTTTTGAATTAAAATATGCCTGCCTGTGTCCAGTGTGATGCACTGTGTCGCGTAGCTCTCTGGTAGTAGTTCCTGCCTGGACTCATAGGCCTTTATGTGTTCTAGCACTACTGTCTGGTGTGTGGATAAATGAGTGTGTTCCAAATGGATGTGGGATGTTTATGGGGAAGATGTTTTTCTTGGGCCGTGTATATGGAAGTAGTGGTTGATACTGGGGAAGTAAACTGCCTATTCAATGAGGTAAGACAAGTTGAAAGGAAAAGTTTTAATACGTTTTAGTGCTTCCGTATGAATATGCTGTTTCCTGAAGGTTATCTTCTGGATACAGAGAAGGTTGGGATCTCTAACTGATCTGGGAGAGAAGTAGTGGACATGGATGCAGCACTCACAGTAATAATGTTCTGTTGGATTTTGGCCTGATTTTGGTTTATGGCAGCACATGGTGTGATTTCCAAGATTCACAAAGAAGATGAAATAGGTTGCCCTTGCTTAATATTATGGATGTCTAAGTATGATTAATGATAGACACTTGCTTCAGGATAGGCAGTTCATACATTTGACCTATTACTCAGGTCCAGATTTTTTCTGTATGTTCTTGATTTCTCTTACAGTAGTGCTAGAGGTTTCTCCCAGATTTTGAGAAAGGTATGAAATCCATTGAATGAGACTGAACATACTACCTAGAATATATTCTACTGAATATATTACCTAGAGAAGAAATTCAGAGTTTCACTTCTGCAGTTAGGAACGCAGAACTTGAGCTGCTTTGCAAGGTCTTCCCACCACTAACATGAAGTATTGGCGCAGATGGTGGTAGACTGGAGTCCAGTTACGGCATCGCTTTGGATCAGGTGATGTGTGGTAATTTGCAGAAGAATGGGGGAGAAGCCACCCCATGGAGGGAACTGGGGAAAACTCTATGGAGTTCCTGTATAAAAGACTTCTGTGTTCATCATCAGTGCCAGCTAATAGTTCCAGCAGGCTTGTGAAAGTAGAGGCATGATATAGAGAGATCTGGAGGGATGAACTTCTGGCTGCATGTACTTAACAGCACATCCATATACCTGGGCAATAAAACCAGTAAAGAAATTGTTACTGTGCACACATTTTTTGTCTTTTGTTTTGTCAGCCTCTGTCATATGTTTGACTGAAAGAAAGAGCATGTGCACATTTGGATCAACACTTAATGATCTTGTCTTGTGAAATGCTGTGTGTAGTGAAGGACTCTTGATGTCTTGGTATTTTGTAGACTCCAGTTTCAATTTCTGAAAGAAATTTAGGGAAACTTCTTTCATTAGTAGGTTTATCTTAAGTACCTTAGAGCAGGTTTTTTTTAGTCATTTTCGTTGCTTCTCGGCATAAGCTCAGTTACTAAGTTTGTTGTTTGTATGGGTCATTCACTTGGTTATGAGACAGATAAAACAGTTTTCAAATGAAAATATATTCATTAAAAATGGTGAGGCTGGTAGCAGGAAAACCATCTGAACATGTTTAAAGTTACCTGATTTTTTTAAATACTGAATAGATGTTTACTGTCCCATTTCATCTCTTCCCCCCTCATTATTAGCAAGAAAATCACTAGTACAGCTTAACTCAAGCATGTTCACTTATGCTTACATAAAATTTTCTTCCTTATTTTTTTTTTTTTTCTGGAAGTGCCAGTTTCTCAGTCCCACTCTCTCAAGTATTACGGGTCTGAAAAACATAAGTGTGTTAAGGTTTTTAAATACAGGACTAAGGAATAACCTTTGACTTTTTATTAAGGAGAATATTAGTGCAGTTTAAACTGAGCCTTGTTAAGTGGCTTTGCGTGTTCTTCAGACTAGTTGCAAATGCGAAGTGAAAGGTATTATCAACCTCTAAAGGCACAAACAAGTGTGTCTGTGCTAGGTTGTTTTATTATTGCACTTGCTTAAAAATTAGATGTACACACATAAAAATGCACATAGGTAATAAACAAAGAAAAAATTAATCTTTATGCTTCAGAGGAAAAGGATTTTCTCCCTCCTCAACTTGTGAAAGACACAGTGCCTTCTTGGAAATTTAGGTTTCTCCAACTTGTTACTGTGTCATGCACACAGACACAAACACACACCCACTGCTTAATGTGCTCGTGATATCTTTTTACTTTTCATGAAATGAAAGAGCTCGAAGTTGGAAGTAATTTGTGTAAAACTCACTGTGTGCTAAGATTAATTTTAGGTTTTAGTTTAAAAATAAACATTCTTTGATTAAACATTAAAATACCAATTTTACATACCTTTTTTGTACATCATTATTTGATTTTTTTAATGTATTAGAACAGGACAAAGTATTTTTTACAATTGTAATTGTAGAAAGCCAGAATCCATAAATATGCACTGAAGCATATTACATAGTAGTTTCAGCTAGCACAACTTGCCTGTAGTTTTTTGAGACACTTTGGAACAAATTCAGTCTTCCACTGAATTTAGTTTTAATCTGCATTTTAACTCTTCTGGATGTCATTTTTGATGAACACTTTGTAAAATGCTGTGGTTGTTCTCCAGAGCTTACAGTTGTTAATATCCATCTGTTGTTTGCTGTTAGCTGTAAAAAACACATTGTTTTTATAATTAGGGGAGAAAATTTTTATATTTGCCTGTGCCAGTGTGTTCTGCATGCTTTTATTTTAAGCATTTATGTATGTATTTATATTAAAGTAGTAAAGTATATACTTATGGATGTATATTTTTGGTCATACTTCCATATATAATTTTTTCCTGCCATCCATGTAAATTTTCCAGGGACTCAGAAAGCAGCATTTGAGCCTACATGACAGGCTGTAGCCATAAACCATCAGTCCTGGATGTAGTCTGCCTGTAGACTGTATACATTAATATTGTACACTATTTTCTCACTGAGAAATGCCTTGAGTATCTAAGAAAATAATGTAGGTGTTGTGCTAGCTACGCCTGTGTGTGTGAACCCTGGCCAGATTAGCTACTAGAGATGTGTGTGACAGTGCTGTTTTTTTGCAGCATATTGGTTGGTATTGTGTCATGTGCAAAGCATGTTTTTGTAAGAGTTAGGTACTTATATTAAAGATAGCAAATGTGTCAGTTGAGAAACTTGCCTTGATACAAGTGTCCTTCTATGTGCTGTAGCACGGAAACTAGATGGACAATAAGCCATTTAAATTGGCATGAACAGCAGTCAATCTTATGCTTAAAGATGCTTTTGAACATAAGGTATGTATTATTTCTTAAACCTGTGTCAGCTGAATTAAATGTTGAACATGCAGAATGTGGTCTGTTCACAGAGGCAGACTTTGTGTAGATACATTTAAGAGGAAATGGATCAGTTAAGCCAACAATGGCACACTCGTGTTCCTATAACTTTTTCAGCTGGAGAAACAAGCTTCCTTGTTTTTCTTGTAACTTGTATTTTTATCAGTCTGCCCTGATCACACTGACCTCTTTCAAATAATTTTAGGTAATTGACACAGTACATATTTACTATTGTAAAATGAACAAATAATTAACTTACTTCTTCATACATATTGTAACTAGATAGGTAAATATCTCTTGTTTAGCAGAAGCTTTTTCAAATGAAATATAATTTCATTCTAGATTTAACACCTTGATGTATTCTCATGTACACACACATGTCCATATATAAGAACATTTCTTTTTTGTGGGGTAGGAAAACACAAATCACCATTTGGATATCAGTGTGATAATGTGAAGAAGATGTATTTAGAAAATATTTAAGCATGTTTATTTTTGGTGTGCCACAAAAGGATACCTTGTGTGCAGCCATTAAAGAGGGTTTGTTGCTCTTTTGTTTTTACTACTCAATAAGCGATCTACACCCACCAAAGTTAATAGGAACTAGTGGAGTGTCTGAACAGTTAAAGAATTTAGACTAATTTAGCTTTATTTATATTTCAAAGAGCCAAGTGGCCCCTAATTTGTATGTTACACTGGCAAACAATGTTGAATAAATGTAGGATGAAAAAATACATGCTAAGCAGAAAAATCATTGGAGAATGGGCATTTGAGTGTGTGCTGCAAAACGAAGATATAATAATTCTCCTCATTTAGTTGCTTCAGATTAATTTTGTTGTTGTACAGTAACAGCAATTTCATAGGGGAAAGCACTACCTTGTGATCTCTGAAAAATGAATCACAGAGCAATGTGAAATAAAGTAAGATAGATGTCCGATTAATGGTGATTAGCTTTGTTGCAGGAATAGAATGCTGTAAGCACAATATCTTTTTCTATGAACTTCCTTAAGCTGAATGGTAGAAGACTGAAGAAAATCTGTTCTTGTACACAAATGCTGTGTATGAACACAAAAACTGTGTATGAACAGCTATTACTGATGAAATTATGGAAGTTTTTCAGTATTAACCTTTTATTTACTGTAATTATCAAACCTGGCAAGATCAAAGAGCAGGAAAGCAGGAGAAAACAAAGGAAGAATTAGCATATAGGAAACACTAGGAAGCCATACACTTGGTGTTGACCAAAAAGAAGGAACATTCCACAGGTTTTAAATATTAACAACTCTGTGCAAAGAAGTTAGATGTGTTAAAACTGGATAAGGGAAGTCCAAGCGATACCAATGTTTCAGAATTTAAAAGTTTTGAAACTCTCCTGTTCCTGGAGAGCTCCAGGAACAGCACAAATGTTTTTTCAGGCTAAACTGAAGTTTAAATCTGAAGTCTTCTGAAAGCACATTGTTCCCTCAATAAGTAGTGCTGATACCGAGGCTAAACTGAAGCGTGATTTTCTACAGATTTTTGTCTTTTGTAAGTATTCAAAGGACAAATGGCAGGGAATAATTAAACTGCGTAATTTGTACACTCTACTTACTGTTTATCAGTAGCGCAGAGTTTTATCCCAGAACCCTGATGGAGATGCAGTTGCCAACAGAAAAGTACTGTTGTCCATTTCATTCTGCACTTGAGAAGGTGGTGTGGCTATTCCAGGAACAAAAATAAACCCTAACAAGCAAGACTTCTCCTTTGTCAATATGTTAAGGCAGAGTCATCTGACAAACTACTGTAATGAACTGCATGATTTATGTGTGCCCCACTGTATTGATTCAGCTCATCTTTCTGCGGAAAGCAGGTGATGTGCAATATGCGTGTTGCTTGAATAGGCAACAGAACATTAGAAAGTTGATGAAAGTGGAAGCAACTAGTGATTCAGTAAATTGAAAAGATAAAGGCTATATCACTACTGCCTCAGCACAGCTGAGCTGTGTATTGACAGTTTCATCTGGGAGCTTTGCTATTTGTAATTTAGATTCATCTGTGTGTGGAAGAAGCATCTGATAGGAGTGAATGAGACTAGGTAGTTTTGACTAGTGTCAGAGTCTGACTCTGTTTGCCTTAGAGTACATGGATGAGATTTCTACCATAGGTCCTGTTCCCACTGATATCTGTATCTTTTGTTTTGTATCTAGGAGAATGCCGTTGTGGTCCTTACTGAAGTACTTTGGTACTCTGACCCAGCTGTCAAAAGTCTGTTGAAGGAGGATTTGTTTTTCCCAAAGGAAATTGTGGGGAGGGCAGTTAAAATTTGATATATGTTATATTTCTCCCCTTTACCTCCAATTTTCTCTTCTCTAAAGAGCTGAGTGCAGTTAGATCCTTAAGTCTTTTGAAGTTAACCGAAAAATACAGCTCAGATCTTAAGTGTCACCAAATGTGGATCCGAATAGTGTTTGCCCAGATAATGTTAGCCGCCTTTAAGTTAATTCAAGGTAAGAGCACAGATTTCTGTTCTGTAGGAACTTGGTATATCTGGATGTGAAAGAAAGACAACCTGTTAGAGATTCTTTGAGTATACAAGAATCGAGATAGAAATTACTCATTTAGTTACAATATAGCCATGAAATCAACCTAAAGAGATCCTGTTCTTGGTCATACTTTTATAAGCTAAGGTATAATGTAGTAAACATGTTTTAGGTGCACTTTGAAATAATACATTAGGAAAAAATATTTTAATTTTTTTGTAATAGTACTTATTCTTATGGCGTAGAATATACATTGCTATCTAGTTTTGTTAGTGTGTCTGTCACTGTCCCTGAGCTATATGTTCACTAGACACTTGCATAAACTTCTTGGTCCTTGGTTAATTCATTGCTCTAATGATAATCTTTGTCAAGAATCCTTATACTGAATGAGAATATTTCTGTGAATTAAGGAAAATTTCTTTGATTTCCTTGTTTTATAAACCCATCACAGGAGAGTTTTTAACTCCAAGTCTTCAATGTTAATGTTCGTTATCTTGCTTAAATTAGAGAATGTTGAAAAAGAATCCTGAAAGGTATTCCAGCCCACAATTCTGGGTGAACAGCATCATCCAGAAAGTCAAACAGAAGGTTTCTGAAGCAGCTGGTACCTCAGAACACCAGAAAGATGCAAAAGACATAGAGGTTGGAAAAGATGCCATCATTCTTTATGTTTCTGGGAGTTGGTCAGGCTTGGGAAATTGGTGATCAAGTATGGAACTTATATTTTGCTCTGATAATGGATTCGCAAAGCACTGTGAGTGCCTCTTAGTCTCACAGACCAGAGCAGCAAAAGCAATTGAAATTAAATGTGCTGAAAAATAAAGGCATCATTCACATATCTTGAATAGATTCTTACACAACTGTTCAGATACTTGAAGGATCTGATGCTTGTGTTTTTGGAGTGTGCTATCTAGATGGTGTTTAAATGAAATATTTATGTTTATGGTTAAAACCTTTCAAAGGTAGTTTGCAAAAATGAGAAATAAAAACAAATGAAAAACAACAAAAAATACTCCTTTGTAAAATATGTTTTAACTCAGTTAATCTTTTAGGAGGGAGAATAATGATTCTTATGATACTTCTCACTTGTATTTCAGTTTGATTGTTTTTAAAAAGAAAATAATAGTAACCTGGAAGTAGAGACACTCTGTAGTTGTGCTGGGGAGAAAAGGCCAAAGAATAAAGGATGTATTCTTACACCTATCTTTGAATAACTCTGGTAAATTCTGTTTTCCTTCTTTTAATTTCTTGTTTGTGTGTAAGAACCTGATGCTTAGAAGTGCTTTCATACACAGCAACAATCTTCATGCCACTCAAATCTCTCCTGTCCTGTGATTGTCTGTTTATTTGAGGGTGGTTCTGATGGATGCACCTGGTCATCTTCAACAGTGGTGGGATTAGTAGTTAATCCCAGAGTGCAGGCCACCAAGCAGCTTTCTGACTGACTTAGCCCATTATTAAAAGAGAGATTTAGAGATCAAAATCTGTTTATCTCATTACCATTCCTCCAATCCATTAAGTCCTTTAAGTGATTTTTTGATGAAGGTTTGCTCTGGGAAGTTACAGGTGTTGCATGTCATCGAAAAAGGATTTTGTACGGAACCCCATGACAAACACTTGAGAAACTTTTTTTTAATCCCACCAAGTAGGGGAAACCTCTCTGGCAACATTAAAGCTCAAGGCAAAACTCAGGGTATAATTTAGGCTTTAGATCATGGAAGAGATAGTCTTTAAACATTTATTGAAATGTAAAGAAGATGTGGAGGTGTTCATTATAGAGTCAGCCAACAAGACGTGCAAAGGACTAACTGCCTGACTAATCTTTTGGTCTTCTATGATGGAGTAACTATATCAGTCGACAAAGGAAGAGATAGAGATGTCATCTGTCTAGCCTTCTGTAAGGCCTTTGATACAGTGTCCCCTCCCAACATTCTTACTGTTAAATTGAAGTGAGGGAAATCAGATGGATAGACTCTTTGATGAATAAAGAATTTTCATGAAGGCTGCATTCAAGGAGTACGGTCAATGATTTAATATCCAAGTGGAAACAGTAATGAGTGGTGTCCTTCAAGGAATCATACTGTTTAATACCTTCATATGACATAAGCAGTGGGAAGTTGCACCCTCAGCAGATTTCCAGGTGACACCAGTCTGAGAGGTACAGTTGATACAGGAGGTGAGTGAGCCCATTGGAACCTCAACAAGGTTCAGGAGGGCCAAGTCCAAGGTCCTGGGTGTGTTGTCTGTGGTTTGGGACAACCCTTAATGTCAGTAGAGCACTGGAGATGAATGTTTATTGAGATTGAGAGTAGCCCTCTGCAGGAAGACTTGGGGTACTGGTGAATGAAAACTTGCACTTGGAACCTGGAAAGCCAGGCCTACATCAGAAGTCTCACTGGTGGTTAGGGGAGGTGATTCTTGGATGGACCTGGAATCCATCCATCTCTGTGCTCCTCAGCACAAGAAGGACGGGAACCTTTTAGAGTGAAAAGAGCTCAGAAAAGAGCCACAAAATGATCAGAGGGATGAAGCACCTCTCCTGTGAAGAGAGTCTGAGATGGTGTGGGTTTTTCAGCCAGGAGAAAAGATGCCAGAGAGACCATGATGGGCACCCTTTCAGTATACCAGGAGTGTATATAAGAAAGCTGTAGAAAGACTTTTTACATGGGTCTGTCAGTAAGAGGACAAGGAGAAATGGGTTTGAGCTGAAAGTGAGTAGATTGAGATTGGACTCACAGAAGAAATCTTTACAGGGAGGCAGGTGAGACGCTGGAACAGGCTGCTCAGAGAAGCTGTGGATGCCCTATCCGTGTAAGTGTACAAGGCCACACTGGGGATGGTCTTTGAGCAACCTGGTGTAGCAGGTGGCATAGATGATTTCTGAAGGTACCTTCCAACCCAGACTGCTCTGCGATGCTATGATTATATTGCTGTGGTAATAAATGATTTCCTGAAGTTAAAGTTTGTGTACATCTTCCTAATTGATAGCTGTAAGAAACAATGCTTTATACATGCATTTTTCCCCCTCTGAAAACATGAAATGCACCTAAACATACTTTTGTTTTTCTTGGTAAGAAGAGATTATGGAGAGAAAATAACATGAAGGTTTTTTTTTTGGTACTGCGTTTGGTATCCTCTTAGTCTTTGTTTATCTCAGCATTGAATTGGTAAATAAATTAAAGGCGATAATAAACATTTACTCTAAGTGATGCAAAGATGGATTTCATTTAGGTGACTCTCTCTCCTGGTTTAGCAGCTTATTTCATAGAAAAGCAGAACAGACAATTTAGGAGTAAATTTGCATTCATCTAAATGTAAGACTGGGTATTTTCTGCAAACGGAACAAAGATTCACTGGATTTACTGTATTTCATTAAATTGCCTAACAGCATGTTTCATAGAATCACAGAACAGTTTGAGTGGGAAGGATCTTAAAGTTCCAACCCCCTGCCATGGGCTGGGACTGTGCACTAGACTAGGTTTCTCAGTGCCCCATACAGCCTGGCCTTGAACACTGCCGGGGTTGGAGCATTTGCAGCTTCTCTGGGCAACCTGTGTCAGTGCCCCACCGGCCCCACAGGCAGCATTAGTAAAATGGCTTGTCTTAAAATCCGTTAACTTGGATTTTAATGCCTTTGGTGTTCACAGAAATCCAGAAACATTCTCTGCCCAGAACAATTTTTGTTCTCTTGGGGTTTATCTACTTAATTGCATTTATCCTGTTTTCTTACCTGCAAGGCAAGATAATAGTGAATTCAGATTTGCTTTGATTTTGTTCTTTTCTTCTTTGCGTTTGGCTCCACAACATAATTATACACTCCTATTAATTATTAGGTTTAATTAGGGTTAAGAACTAGACTCATGGTAATCTCTGAAGATTTTGGCCTTTGAACCAAAACTACAGAAACAACATAAGCAGAGTTTGCTAATAGCTTAATTGTGGCTGTATTTCCTACACCAAATGCAAACCCCTGATGCTGAACAGTGAAGCTAGTATGTAAGCCTTTAAATTGTTTTCTCGGAGAAATTTATGACACATTCTCTGGGTAATGACATTTTTGTGCTTTTTTTTTTTGTTTATTTGTTTTGTTTTGTAAACTAACAACCACTTTAATTTTATTAGTGCATTTTTTATTTGGTTGTTCTCAGAAAATACTTTGTCTGAATGTTTTGATTTATGGACTTTTTTGGTCTGCAGTTTCATGTAGTAAAGTAAGAAGGATAGATTTAAATACTTATATTGCATTTTTCATCTATGGAGTTTTCTCATTAAATAATATAAAAGCAGTAAAGCAGGAGGAGATTGTTATTTAAAATGACAAAATATGGTGGGATTTCTTTAACTAGTAATTATGCAAAATTACTATATATGACTATGATCTGTCAGGCTGCTAGGACATAATCTTTTGTTAGAATAGCTTAAAAGGGGGGACACTATCATGAAATTACTTTGTAATGCTTTTGCTTTATATTTTAGTTATTTTCAAGTTGTGACAGTATTTTCTGGAAAAATCTGTAGCTGCAGAAAGATGTGATCACCTTGTTATCTGTTTGTTTTGTCTTGTTTACATGATATCAAGCTACTTCTGCTTAGTGATATGGAATTTTCTTACGCCTTGCCATTTCTTTGCAGCTTTTTTTTAGGTGTACAGAGGATCAAAACTCTGCAGAAGTAGTCAAAACAGAGCCATAAGACAGAAATGTTTATTTGTTGACTGAGTTCAGTCTTATTTAAAACCGTATTTCAACCTACAGATCTAGACTGTCGTTTAGGTATAGTTAATTGCATATATCACTGTACTCAATAACTCAGGCTTTTTTGTGGGTTTAGGAAGGTTTATTTTTGTGGGTATGCATGATGAGGTTTTCTTTTTTGAGTGTGGGTGTCTTTAAGGTGATATGTGGTTTTTTGAACCAAAATACATGGTTGCACAAAACGCCAGCGGCCTGTCTGATAAGCTCTTTCTTAATATATTGTGGAATTTGTTTTCTGACATTAGATAAAGCATAAGAAGTAAAGTAACTGGACTACTTATTTTTTTAAGTTCATCATAACCATGAACATTTAATTTATTATCCACTTTGAGGACAGAAAGAAAATACTCCAGTATCTTGGGGTTCAGTTTGGATGGTTCCATAGTTCAGTTCTAACTTTGTAACTGTAGAGTAGATTTTATGATCCTGTAACTGTTTTTGTAGCTGGTTTTTGAGTTCTTTCCAATTCAAGGTCAGTACTAAAGTACAGATCATGAGAATTGAACAGTGATGTGTATATACTTTTTATTACAAGTATATAAGTACTGCTAGGTGGAGTACCATTGTTGAGGTGTGTTCAAGGAGTGTAACAGCCTACTGAGCCATGACATTAAACTATTCATGTTTAGATGACTGCTGTATATTAAATGCTTTTCTAAATAATTGCTTTTTAGGGTGGGTTTAGTAATTGTTTAACAAGTTTATATTTAACAGTATTTGGATACACAGTGTTTGCCCCTTTCTGTTTTACAGATTATTCTGATACAGTTTTCAGCATCGTATCATCATCATTGTTTACCAGTTCACAGCTTTTGCATCACCTACAAGTACTGGCAGCAATGATTCTATGTTTTTATTTTATCTCATGGGTGAGGATTTTTAAGGTTTTTTTTAGTTTTAATATTGTTGGGATCCTGTTTGGAAGACAGCTGTCTGCTGAGGACTTTTGCCTGTGTAGTTTACTACTTAACTGTTTAAGCAACTGTTACTGAATGCATGCAGTGTTGGTTTATTGTATGATCAGTTGCTTAGCAGATGCCTAGTTCTTCAAAAGCACTGACTTTGACAGCAAACCATCCAAATACTCTAACTCCATCAGTTGGTATGCAATCTCTTTCCCTCACCTGTTTTTCACCCTTTGGGGTTTTTTGGGTAATAATTCAAGAGTTTCAAGTCAGTTTGCCTTCCTAGCCAGTCCTTCTAAAACCTTTGGACCCTCTGACTGGCATTCTGACTTGAATAAATCCTCTGTGTTGTTCATCTTCAGTGGGCACTCTTTCATTGTCATTGCAAATGTGGTCTGTGCTTCCCTAAAAGAAAAAAAAAAAGAAAATTACATGAGTGTTTTTCTGTGTTAATAAATACTAAGTATTCTACAGCAACAGTTTTGTAAGGAACCAGTGTGGCTTGTCATTAAGAAAAAGTGAGGTTTTATGTGAAGCCCCAGAGGTCATAATTTGGCTTTTTCTCTTAAATATGGTTGAGATTTCCCATGGTTTTGGCTTACCTATTTCAATTTTCTTCTTTTACTTCCTCTCTTATCCAGGCTAGTTTTATTGTTTTTCTTTTTTCTTTGTATAATTGTGGCTGTCTAGGCTACTTCATGAAATGTTCTGAAATGACTCCCAGTTGTTCCTGTTTTAAATCTAAATCCAGTAACTTACACTTGTAATTCTGTCAGGTTTTTGCTGAAGTAGCTCTCATGAACACAATGTGCTTATAACATGCCTTTACTACTGGTTTTGAAATTTGTTCATTTACACATAGCAGATGGTGTACAGTCATAATCATATGCTCCTACAGTTGCTTTTGACTGTGGTTCTGACACATGCCCCTTTTCTTAAGAGGTATTTCTGTATGGTGCTTTTCTCGTTTAGGAATCACAATTTTTAAACTTGCAGAAATACCAAGGTAATTTGCTTGAGACCTTTAGTGTCAGTTACATGGCCTTAGGAGGTTATATTTTTCCATCTTCATGAAAGCACTAGAGGAACTCCACTTGCTTGCCCTGTCACATTACCTGAGACTGTCATCTGCTATGCTATCAGCTTTTGTTTCAATTTTTCTCTATTAGAATTTAAATCAAAAATATGAAGAACTCTAGCTGCTAGACAATTCTGAAGTGTAAAATAAAGCCAGCCACTGTAAACTTCGACTTGGTAAATCCTTTCTTTAGTTATACCTCCTTCTTCAAAACAGCATCTTTCTAAAAATGTTACTTTTGGTGTTACCTTTTAGAAATCAACTCTTGAGCCAGGCTCTTTTCAGTCATGCCCAGTGATAGGGCAAGAGGCAATGGACAGAGGCTAAAACACAGGAGATTCTGAACATCAGGAAATACTTTTTCACTGTGAGGATGACTGAGCATTGTCACCGGTTGCCCAGGGTGGTTGTGGCGTATGTCTTCTATTAAAAAAAACATGGTCCTGGGCAGTGTGTTGTGACCCTGCTTGAGATCCTTTCTGACCTCAACCAGTTTGTGTTTCTGTGAAATACAGTGACTATGCTGCAGCACTGGATCAGCTGAGTCACCAAGTGACCCTGACCTTTAATCATACAATGTGGGGGAAATCCTATGGGATTTACATTTCATTATGCTACACTTGCTTATCAGTGCTTATAAGTGTACAAAGAATCATTTGGTAAGTAGTCCTGGACGACTGTGACCAGTTACCTGAGGGGAAATCAGTGAAGATATTAGTTTTGTGTTTCAGAATTCTTGCAGTGGCGGCATGCCAGCATGTTTTTCCCAGAACAGCCACCTGTGCAGCTTAAGTCTGTCTGAGAAGACAGCAAGATAGCTCATTACCCTGAATTGTGGGCTGATATAGGGCTGTCTTTCAGCTGATCCTTGAATAGCTACAGGACTGACACAGGCTGTAGCTTCAAGCTGTTGATTGTAGGCTGGGCAGCCTCTGAGCCTGATCCAGTCGCAGTGCTCCTGGTAATGTCACACCATTATGCATCATTATATAGGGTAGTAATGATTTTAGGTGTTTGACACGTTATTATAAACTAAGTAGACACAGCAGGATTGAAACCCTCCAACTTGTAAAAATACACTTTCCTGAGACCATGTTGTAAACTAGGTGCATGATGCTATCTGTGCATGTAAGGCCAGGTCACTGCCAGCACATCCTGGTAAGTGGCACATGGATGCAATCACAAACTGTTATTTTGGTGATACTCAAAAAGATGGTCTGTCTGTTGTCAGCAAATGCTTTTTGTAGAAGACAAAATTATTTCTGGATAAAGTAGCAGAAAGAAAAATAGTCTCTTCTCCTACCCTCAAAATACTTACCACTGGTAGAAGTGTGCTGCAAAGTCAGAAGATTATTTGCAGAGGTGAATGTTAATTCTCAGTGTGTACCTTCATGAGAGAAATAAATGGATAAGACTTGTGATTCTCTACAAAGGTACTGTGCACCAAATATGTGTATTCTAAAATACATACAAATAACTTCTTGAAATAACCAGCCTGTTCAGTCAAGGTTGACAAGACTCTAAGGAAGGAAGTGCATGTACTGCCAGTCTATAGCCCTGCCATGCTTAGGCTGGGTACTGGAATAGCAGAGCAACCAGCACCTGCCTTGGCTCTTGGCAGAGCTTTGCTGTCTAAGCTGACAGGACTTTGCTCTTTAGTATGTGCATGACTGCTAGAGGGCCTGGTGGCTTCCCATAGGGGAATTTTGGGAATGGTGGGGCAGGATAGAGGCTTTTAAGCAGAGAGGCACCCGCTTCCAAAGTGAGTCCTGCTCCATCCTTATTTCTTTCTTTAAGAATGCTCCTCCTAGCTAGTGTTTGAAGATGAGCCTGTACCCTACAGTTGAGTGATGTGGTACATCGTATCTCCAGTGTCCCATCTCCATATCTGCTGTCTTGGTGTCCACTGATGACTGTGATATGTGGGACAGTGAAGCGTGAGGGAGGCTGTGAAGCACACCTTAGCTGTCTGCCTTGGCTGTGCTGCAGGGAGGAATGGAGATATTGGCATGGTCTTAAGGTAAAACATCTCATTCAGTACAGTTAGGGAGACGTGAGACATTTGTCAGGTTGCACTGGAGTTGGAGCCTTGGCCCCTACCATAGGTCTCTGTTTTAAAGACTGGTGCTCGGTGGTCTTATGGAAACTAGGCACTGTTTTTCGTGAGGAGGGCTGGACCTTAGCAAATGAGTGTGTAGTTGTGCTTGGCTCTTTGCTGTTACTTTCTAAAAATGTTACTTTTGATGTTACCTTTTAGAAATCAACTCTTGGGTTTATTTTCCTCTTGTCATAACGCTATGTAGTATTGGGAATTTGTTTCTTTGATGTTGGATTTTGATTGTTTTTGGAGCTCTCAACCTGTTGGATTTCTTTGCATCTTAACCTGTAAAATCAAATGATGACAAGTTGTTTTCCAGGCTCTCCTGAGATAATGCCAGTAATGAGTCAGCTGTTTGGGAGTACGCTATTTTCTTCTCTATGTGAAAACCAATAAATGGAAAGAGGGGAAAAGCCATTTGAATGCTGGATTATCTTTTTCCCTGTCCTTTCTTAATAGCCTACTTTAAATGTACAAAAGCCTTTGCCTCCTACAAAGATTTGTCTTTTAGTCTTACCCACTCCCCCTCAGAATAAGGTATGTTTAAAATAAAAAAAAATCAAAACAAAAATAAGAAAAAAACCCCCACATCCTTAGAAAAAACAAACAAATCCCAGAATACAAAACAAACCAGCCCTCTTCTGTGTTATGGAGCTACCTTGCAATATATCAAGTTTGCAGTTGTGAATGAAATTCACAGTTTTGCAATTGTAAATTAATTGTAGATAAAAAATAAGCCTTCCTGCCATTCTTCCTGTGGACTTGCCTTTTTAATAAATCTGCTTTCACAGAGAGAGGAAAAATGATTTTCTGATGAAGTTCTTTTGAAGCAGAAAACCTTCCTGAACAACTTGTAATGCAAATTGTGAAGTTTATTGCTTTCACAGTAATCTATTTCTCGATTTCAGGCAGTCCTTTAGCAAGCAAGGTAGATTATTTTTTAGTCCATCAGCAAGCAAGGTTTTTTCTGATTCTATGTTGTGACATGAAAGTCACCTAGGAGTATTTCTTCTTTTTCTTAAATGAATGGTATCTCTGTAACTAAGTATTTTGAGCTGCTTGTTCTTCCCAGTAATCTCTTTGTAATTATAGTGTTATGAATTACATTTCAGAATTATACTGGAAATGACACCAAGCTTTATTCCATTTATTCAATTAATGAATCCGTATCATCATTTCTCAAACAAAATCATGATTCAGACTGATCTAGGGTTGGGTTTGGTTGAGTTTTTTCCTTTTTTTCTTTTAGTTCATTTTGTAATGCTTCTGATGCTGTAAATTACCTGGGAATTGACAGCATGTTGCAAATTTTGCTGGTTTTCTGCAATTCACTTAAATAATTACTACAGTTTGGATCATAATGCATGATTCTTTCTTAAATGATAAAGCTTTAATTCAGGGCTTCGTGGATCATTGTCTTACCTTCACACAATATGTTTTCTTTTGGGAAAAGTGTCATACTGAAACTAAATTTTAAAGTAGGGAAAGTAGAAAGGCCATAGCTGTTACTTTCATAGGTGATACCATTTCCCCCTCTAACACATCACCCAGTTTATACTCTGAGATAGAAAAGAGACTGAGGTACCAGAGAGGTGGATTTTAGTTTACATTGGACTGGAAATGTTTGCCTAGGAGTAGTAAGTTTTTCATGTCTTAGGCAATACTGCCTTAATGTCTGAACTAAACTTCATATTTTAATATCTTGGGAACATCTTGTTACAATTCCATAAAAAGTGACTATTTATAGAAGTTTCTTTTTGTTCTTTCTATCGTGTACAATCAGGTACTTATGTTTTTGATGGCACTAGTAGTTAATTTTTTGAAAAACCTTACTGTGAAACGTATTTTAATGTTCTCTTTTATTTAGTCTAACCCATGTAGTCATACTGGTAATTGGAAGTAATTTTGACTAATATTTTTTTGAATGTGTGCATGAAAGATCCTGTCACTCCACTAAACATTTTTTTAAGAGCATAGAAATTCATTAATTTATTTGCAGTACATCTAGCTTCTTTAGTCACTGGTTTTTCAAACTGCAACTTTTGACATGCTTGGACCACCTGATGGTTTATGTTCATCTTCATCATGCCGTACTGCCTAGGTGAAGAATCTGTGCAGAGGGATTGCAGGTTTCCTGGAGAGAACTGTGACCTCTGCTAGCAAGCACTAAAGTACTTATCAATCCTTTGACCTGATTTAGAAGCCCCGAGAGAACTGGGTGAATGAGTAAGCATGTGCCTAATTAGCTAGAGCTGGCAGGATCAGAAGCTGAGACTAACTTTTGATCAAGGGTGAGAACGTGATCACTTTCCTTCCTTCATCTCACAATACATCCTGCTTTTCAACACATGGATGCGTGATACATGGTAGTGTAGTTGGACAGCAGGTTATCTTTCTTGGGAAGTTAAAACTGGGAGTTTGAACTGATTTTGCCAAACAAGAGAAGGTAATTAAAGTTCTGTGTAGTCTTGTGTATGTCTATGACTAAGCTAAGCAGAAAGCTGTTTGAAGTAGGAAGGGTTGTTTTCTCCTGTAGTTGTATTTTGCAGCAGAGAAAATGTCCTCACACTATGTGAGGCTTGCCCTGGACTCCTCAGGTGAGCCCCCCTGGGGCTGTTGCCAAACTGCAAAACCTGGGAGGTAAGGAACTCTGGAAGCATAAGTACAGTGCCAAAATGAAACATGAAAGATAGTAATTAACAAAATTGCAATCTTTAAAGTACTTATTTATAGATTCTTTATATTGTCTTTGGTTTTATTAAGCAAGAATAAATAAGAAGGAGATGCATGAGAACAGCAGTAGGTACTGGTTGCTTCTGTTGTGTATAGCAGTACTATTGAGGAGTCATTTCGTTGTTCATGGGTTTTTGGATCCTGACTGATAAATAACATTTTAAGATCTAGAAAAGCTTATACTATATTGACAGAGTTGTATTTCCAGAGACAGATTTCTGCTGAACTGAACAGCATCCTAGCTAAAATCAATGCATGTGCTTCGACTGGACACGTCCTATCATTAAGTTCCATGAAATAAACCTGCTGTCACAAGAGTGGCTTCAGCAAGTGGATCAAAGTTGTACTGGAGAGTAACCAAGGATGTTCCAGATAGGGGTTTTCTTGTTTATACACTGCTGTCTTATTGGATGGTACCTGCACAAGAGTATTTGTAATAAGAGGGAATAGCCACAAAGCACTGCAGATTTTCAAAATATTGCCCACCTACTAGCTAATCAGTTACTCTGTCACCTCCATAGGGTTCATAATTACTATCCCTGTGGTGATAGGTGGGGGGGTGCAGAGAAAGGCTGTTCCTAAGTTAGCAAACACTGTGAATGAGAGTGTGTCTCTAGGGTAAAACAGTAGGTGTGGAGAACCCGATGTCCAAGGGTTTGGGTTTTTTTTGCTTTAGCCAGGTCTAATCTGATCCTAGGGACTAAATGCCTGTTTGTAGTTGGAATGCATTAGTTGTGGTCCTTAACTTCAATTTTTGCTGGCTTTGTTCTAAAGAAATCCATGTTCTCACCTGGGGATATTTTGATAGCAGTGGGAAAGAGCACAGTCTGTGAAGGAGTTGAGGAAGTTTAAGCTAGGTTCAGAAGAGCACTTTTGAAATAAACACTAGTGTATGTCTACCCACAGGGACAAGGGACACTCTGGCAGATGGTTTCAGGTAGGAGCTTCACTATGTCTACAGATTAGTTGTTTAGCCTGGAGAGAAGACGACTCCGGGGGTCTCTACAACTACCCAAAAGTGGTTGTAGCAAGGTGGGGATTAATCTTCCAAGTAACAAGTAATAGACAAGAGGAAATGGCTTCAAGTTCTGCTGGAGGAGATTTAGATGGGGCATCAGTAAAAATTCTACATGGGAAGAGTTGTCAAATGCTAGAACAGGATGCTCAGGCAAGCAATCAAGTCAGCTTGGAGGGTGCTTAGGAATGTGGTTTAGTGGTGGACCTGGCAGTGTAACGTTAATGGTTGGACTTGGTGATCTTCAAGGTCTTTTCCAACCTAAATGATTCTGTACTTCTGTAATTTTCAGAGCTGCTAAGGGCACTTCAGCTGAACAGAGATTTGTGCTTGCAAAGCATCTCCCAATAGCATTTTATATACGTGAATCTGGTCTTAGGAATTGGCTGTTACTTTGCATGAAAGTGATGGAACTCACATTTCACTTTTCCCTATAATTGCTGAGTGATAATGAAACATTAATTCTTTGAAGTAGATTGATTTATGTTGAGAAACATCTTCTGATCAAGTCTGATTTTCATGAAGAACACGAGCTACTTACTCTCTTTTTCTGTGTTTCAGTGCCAGAAGTAATTAGTCCATTATGTGCAAAAACTTGGATTAAGTTGTCCTCTTTATGATCTTTTTTGTTCTAAATTGTCTGAACCATTAATGACATTTCACTCCTCCTTTGCTTTGCTTTCGATGTTGGACCCTGCAGTAAGTTTAAATTGCAGCATAACTAATTGATCAGAGACGTGTTTATTCTTTGGTTAGGCAGTATCTTTGTTAACATCTAAATTATCAGTCTTTTTTGTTTGATTTGACTTCTTGTTTCAACTAATGATAGCAGCTACTGTCAATTCATACCAATATGCTTCAACAGAAGCATCAGAAAAATAGATTTTAACAGATGTTTTTGATCTTAAAAATAAGGAATTGAGCAGGGAAAAATACTAGGCTGTCTTTTTTTCTGGAAGCAAAAGAATAGCTATCCTTCTGTCTCTCTTTGCATGTGCAAGTATATTCATGCAATCTTTAAAATACTTTTGACCTATAGATTTTATGTAGCTACACAACAGAGCCATTAGAATGAGAAGTTTGATGCTGGCTTTCCTGTATGTTGGTTTTATATCTACAAAATTACTCCATATGGAACTTTTTCGTGCTTTAAACTGAGCTAGATGCCTTTAACTTGATGTACAGTTATCTTTCACACATTCCTCAGGAGATTTTTGGCTACCAGTAAAATTGGGAAAGAAAATTTTAATTTAGTAAAGAGACAGGAAATTCATTTGTATAAATTTGCTTTTTGGAAAGCTTATTTCATTTCAAAGATGATCAGTTCAAGCAAACAAATCATAGTGTAATTATATGATGCATTAGATTCTACCTGAAATTGGTGGTAAAATATATGAAGAGATACATCTATTCGTGTAGCATTATGTTAGCAATCTTTCTTGCAAAAGTCAAATCACTATTTTTGTTTAATAACTGGTTCATGATTGTACAGTCTTAAATAATATGTATGGTATTGCATATGAATCAATAGCCATGCATCAGTAGTTGACTTAAAGGAGCTGTCTCCTTGTCCTAGGAAGTTAGCTTGGTGATGCAGTGGCTTTCACTAGTTGCAGTCTGAAACCCAGTGCTATAAGTGCCTTCCAACATAAAGTTTGTATATTATTCTTCTACAGAAATAGAAATGGTTGCATTTCAGTCTTGGTAATTCAGAAAATACCTGTGCAAGGGAAGAGGAGAATTTAAGGTACTTAATTTTGGCTTTAGGTCACAGCATTTAGGGCTTTGAAGATGTAAAACTTTCATTTTAAATTTCACATGCCTTCCAGAGTTTAGCAAATACTAGATTGCTTGCAGTCATGTGTTGTTTGAGAGCAAAAGTTTTTGGGTTATTGGAGGTCAATACACAGTATAATGTACAAGTCATTGCATCTGCGCTTACTTCTTCCCAGGTTGCTGTCACAGTATCTATCTTTTACTGAAGATAGCCTAAAACAACTTCTTGCGGAGAGTATGGAGTCAAAAAGGAATGTGTGTGATCATGGAATGCCTGTAAGCAGAGTTTTGAATAAATCCAAATGGCAGTGTGGAGGTGTAGTCAGAATGGAGCATCTTCTCTGCATTGAGATTATTCTTGGTACTGTATTTTGTTTTAAAAATCATAAGTATGCAAAGCAACAATGAAGGTAACATTTTAATAACTGATTTGAAATGGATAGCTCATGTAGAAAAATGGTATGTGGATTTTTTTTCTAAGTCTCACTAAAATCTGGCATGCAGATTAGATTTATAGGAAGGCAAAAAACCTTAAGAAAAATAGTGCTGAAATTGGTGTTTATTGGTTAGGTACCAGTAGTCTTTAAAAGTAATTAAGAAACAGGTCATTAATAACTGGTCTGTTTGATTGTTTAGTGAGTAGAATAAATGCTTTTTTTTGTTATGAGAATTAACAACAGTAACAAACACATGCATAAGGAACTGTTCAGAGGACTGGTACATCACACACAGTAGCTGTAACCACACTGTGCTGAAATGTTCTCATTCAGGTAAATATATCTTTCACCTCTTTGTTGAGAAGGAATGGGATCATGACCTGTATGCCTAGTTGTGTGACATAACAAAATAGCTTGCCAAAGAATTGTTTCTCAAGTAGAAGTTTAAAAGCAGGTTAATAATAAACTTGTAACAGCAGAGCTGCAATAGAATAGAATCAGAGAATTAGTAAAAATTTAAGTCTTCTTCTACTTTCATCTGATACTTTAGTTTAAAAATAAATTAGTTTCTATAAAGTTATATAGTAAGTAATCGTTCTTCAAATACATTTTCTTCATTTGTTAATATGGTATAATATAGGTGAAATCACTTTTTAGGACAGTGTTTAAAGGTATTTAATCTTCTCATTAGCTGTGTAGTGCAGCAAGATTTACTGAAATAAAAAGGACTAACAAATCAGTTTGATAAAACTTGACATTTGCACGTAACTGCACTACCCATGCAAAAACCACTGTGGAGCAGCTAATACATGGTAACTGGTCACACCGTGGTAGCTCTCTTCTTAGACTCTCTCTGATCTTAAGAAACATTTTTGGTAATTTGGTTAAGTGATAGGCAGAGAATTTGGAAAGCATTTGATGTTCTTTATTCGTATTCCTTGTTTTTCAAGAATACTTATAAAATTATTAAAATGGATATGCAGTATACTTTATGCCTACTCTCAGTTTTTTACCCTCATTCATATTAATAAGGCCATACTTTGCAGTAATCTGTTGGGACTACTTAAAGTGTAAGGATGGCAGAAAAAATCCTTAATAAGGATCACAGGAAAAAGAGTGGGGGAGGGGTATGATTAAGCTTTCCTGAGGTCATTATTACTTTCTTTAATTTCTTTTTCCAAACTCTTCAGTAACTTAATTTCTTTGAAAAATGATTGGTTTTTCTTTACTACTGACATGAGAGGAGTCAGTGTATAGAAGAAAGTAATGCTTGCAAAACTGGGGAGAGGTTGTAGGTTGCTTGGGGGTTTTCCCCTACAAATACCCTGAACATACCTTTGGTCCTCTTACTTGCAACAAGGTTTGCTTTTTTTTTTTTTTTTTTGTAGTTCTGGTAATTGAAACTCAGTTATTGACTGTAAGCTGCGTAGTGTAAAAATCCATATTTTTATGCTAATAGTGCATTTTCTCTTGTTTTCTGCTGCAAACTTAGATTGCAGGAACAATTTTGCACTCACAACTCAAATTTCTCTTTTTGTTATTTTCACAGTTTGAAAATTTCTTATTAAAGTGTAGGAATCCCTCTCCTAATTTTCTGACTTATCAATTTTTTTGTTGGGGAAAGAAAGAATTTGGCAGTTTGAAGTGAAGTTACATGATACTTACACAGAAGTGCTAGTTGTTGAAAACTTGTGCAGAAGCTTTTATTTCTTCATCTTTAGAAATAAAGAAAGCTGTTAAGATGGCATGAGAAAACTTGACCAACAAA